>NC_091981.1:81808772-81967615 GCF_044704955.1 Pristiophorus japonicus
TCCATATTTCAGAAAGGATATATTTGCTTTGGAGACAGTTCAGAGAAGGTTCACGAAGTTGATTCCGAAGATGAGGGGTTGACTTATGAGGAAAGGTTGAGTAGGTTGGGCCTCTACTCATTGGAATTCAGAAGAATGAGAGGTGATCTTATCGAAACGTGTAAGATTATGAGGGGGCTTGACAAGGTGGGTGCAGAGAGGATGTTTCCACTAATAGGGGAGACTAGAACTAGGGGGCATAATCTTAGAATAAGGGGCCACCCATTTAAAACTGAGATGAGAAGAAATGTCTTCTCTCAGAGGGTTGTGGATCTGTGGAATTCGCTGCCTCAGAGAGCTGTGTAAGCTGGGAAATTGAATACATTTAAGACAGAAATAGACAGTTTCTTAAAGGATAAGGGAATAAGGGGCTATGGAGAGCGGGCAGGGAAGTGGACCTGATTCCATGATTGGATTCAGCCATGATCGTATTAAATGGCGGAGCAGGCTCCAGGGGCCGTATGGCCTACTCCTGCTCCTATTTCTTATCTTCTTATTTCAATCTCTTTCTTAACTTCCCTTCCCCTACTTTAGCCAGCTTCCTTGCCATCTACCTCCCTTAACCTACTTTCCACACAGACCTTGCTCACGCCCCTCCCCACATACACATGGCCACCCCAGACCTTATCCTCACATTTAGCTTCAAAACCTCACCATTTTCTCACCTCTGTTATCCTGCAAATCCATGTGCCTGTCGCAAACCATCCATTATTAACTTCTGCCCTGTGAATAATCAACACCAAATTCCTTCACATATACCCTCTCACATTCCAACTTTTCCTGACTTTGTGATATTTTTGTCAATCTCTTCGGAAACTATCTTACGTCTTCCTGTGACACCTATGCACCACCAGCTCTGAACTTCATCAACTTCCCCGACTGTCCAGCTGCTCTACTGCATAAACCTAATCTTAGTTTCCTCCATACTACATGCAACCCATCACCAAGACTGCTTTCTTTCACCTCTGTAAAATCATTTGTCTCGATACTAGCTCTTCTTCCGTGGTATTCAAGCTATGCCGTTGTTACCTCAGCTCTACAACAAATCCAAAATGCTGGAGCTTGCATCTTCACCTGCACCAAGACGGCAAACCCCCGCTACCCCCGCTCCAACAGCTCTCCGTACTCAATGAATTGACTCGTTTCTCATCCTGTGTTCAAATCTTTCCAAGACCTCAACCCATCCTACCCAAGGAATCTTCTTCAGCCATGTTTCCCTTCATGCACCATCTGCTCTTCTGATACAATTTATTTCTTGTTCCATGCTCCCTCCCAATCACCATTGGTGGCCATTGCCTCAGTCACAATGCTCAACCATTAGAATTCTCTCCTGGCATTTTACCCAGTCACCTCCTTCCCTGTTTTCAAAAAACTTGCTTAAGATCTTTTTTTTTAAAGGTGCTTTCATCCTAACTCTTTTCCTTTCCTCTTATGCTTGACGTTTATTCTTTGTCTACTACCTTGTCAAGTGCTTTTAGACATTTCTGTATATGTAGGAAGCCCCAAAAAAGTGCAAATTCTTCTCTTACTGTTCAGTAAAATGTAATTCTACGATTATTTCTGAAAATTCTTAATACATTGGAATGCTATTCAATAATACAAATACATTGCTAATGATATTCTTTCTTGAGATATTTAAGACAATTTCCTTTGAGATTATAGATTAAATGTGTGGCTGTAACACTAGCAGTGCATGTCCAGAATTTGGGCACAAAAATAAAAGGACTAGCATTAAAAAAGTGCACTGAGAAATTTTGTACATGTTAATTGTTCATTATAGATCAGAAAATGTACCATAATAAATAACATTTGCATTTATATAAACTTATCATATTGGAACATTTCAAAATGTTTCACATCACAAATTAATGTTAAAGTGCAGTGACTATTGTATTGCCGAATAGTTGCAGTTCTTCTGCAATACTTTCAGAACCTTATTTTTAACTAACCTGCCACTTTTTCATTATTTCTCTCTCCATCATTGGGAGCATCCATCATTCTCTCGTCAGCAGATACCAACTCATCTACTCCCAGGCACCCACCAATGCTACTTTTCAACTGGCTGCTATGAAATGTGCATGAATTACCGGGGGTGATTTTCTCTCAATTGTGCTTTGGGTGCAGACCTTTGTCAGAAGACAGTTTTGGTGGGGTGGGATGTGGAGGAGTGTCTGCTTTTTATTTAGGATAAGCAAATTTACTGAGGGCTGGATATTCCTTTTAAATCGTCTCCGTCTCTTTCAACCGCCGGAATGCCACTGGTGCGCGCTCTCGCGGTTTTCGGGTGCTCCATGTTGGCGGTGGTGAAGCAGTGCGAGAGCGAAGTGCAGCGGGCGGTGTGCAGCAGAGGAGGCCGATCGACTCGGGAATCTTCGGCTCCCAAGTCGTGCGCATGCGCGCGCAGCTGTCAAGCTCTACCCCACCGAGAGGCCAGACAGATGGCCTGAGATCGCTGTGGTGGGGGCGGGGGGGGGGAGGGGAGGGGAAGAGTGAGAGCTGTGGGGGGTGGGGAGGGGGGGAGAGAGTGAGATCGCTGTGTGGGTGGAGAGTTAGTGAGATCGCTGTGGGGGGGGGGTTGGGATCACTGTAGGGGATGAGACAGACTGTGAGGTGAGGTAGACTGGGGGGGCGGTGAGGGAGACTGGGGGGAGGGGATACTGGGGGGAGGAGAGACTGGGGGGGGAGGAGAAACTGGGGGTGAGAGAGACTGGGGGTGAAAGTGACTGGGGGGAGAAGAGACTGAGGGGAGTGAGAGACTGCGGGGGGGGGGAGAGAGACTGCGGGGGGGGGGAGAGAGACTGCGGGGGGGGGAGAGAGACTGCGGGGTGAGAGAGACTGTGGGGGGGAGAGAGACGGTGGGTGAGAGAGTTTGGGGGGGTGAGAGAGACTGGGGGGGGGTGGAAGAGACTGGGGGGGAGTGAGTGAGACTGTGGGGGGTGAGTGAGACTAATCTGACTGAGACTAGTGAGTGAGAGAGACTAAAGGAGTAAATAAGGCTTTGTTAGACTATTTATATTATTGCCTAACACTAGAAAATTCTAAAAATACATGAAACTGTGGAGAACTATAAAGATCTGTGTAATATCAAACAAACCTGTCAGATCTGTGTCCATACCGCCCACTTAAGATCCACTTAAGATCCAATGAGTCATGCTTTTTCAGGACAGTATTAAGGTCTGGTGGTAAATGGATCTTAATGATGTAACTTCCATTTTGGGCGGCAATATATGAGTGAACAATATCAAATACCACACGGCAGTAATGACTAGTGAATTTATCGCCGGGCGGTATCTGGATGGTAAATGGGCGATTTGAGAGGAAACTTGTATTTCTGGGCGGTAACTGGGTGGCAAATGGGCGATTTGAGAGGAAATTCTAATCCTGAGTGTTTCCAGCATTTTTTATTTTATTCCCCCCATTTCAGACCTTTGTGCCTGCTTTCCCCCCTCCCTAATTTCATCTATCTACTTGCCATTTCCTTTGTGGACATCTCCCATGCTTTTCACCAACTCAACTATTTTCACATTTCTTTAATGCCTTTCCATTGCCAAACTGAAATGATATTTATATCATCTAATTGTTTTCTCTTAAAGCACTTGCAGGTCATTTAATCAATCTGTTTGCTCCCTGTGATTAGAGTAGTTGTAGTTTCTTCCCTCTTGCCTTTCTCTTTTACTTTTCCAACCATACTAAGGGACTTAATTAGCTTTCAATTTTCAGTTCTGATGAAGGATTATTGCTGAAATATTAACCTGTCTTTTATGTTTGCAGATTCTGGCTGACCTGTTGCATATTTCTAGCATTTTCTATTTTTGTACCAAATTATTGCAAACAGATGTGATGCAGCAAACACCTAATTTATGTTCGAAGGTAAAATTCACTCCAAGGACCTACAGGACTTGTCTTGCCATCAACCCTTTTCGTTATAACGGAATTTATCAAATTTGGTGAGACTTTTGAAATAGGATCCATTAATGTCAATAAATGGCCTTTGGGATGCTTGTTATCATGGCTGAAGCATGAAAGCTATTCTCTGGGTTTCAGAGATGAAAGACATTAACATCCTTCAAGTCGATAAAAAAGAATAAAAAGAAATCTGAAAACAACTACTAATTAATGAAACCTCACAGATGTACTCACCTCACGCAGGGGCCCACGCAGACTGATACATTTGTACACTGCATAAATGGGTACGATTGCCATTGAAGATATAGCAATACACCATCCAATTACATTGGCCCAGTCTGGAAAGATGTAATTGTCATATTCTGGGGCTTTAAATGTTGAAATGCTGACGATCACAACAAACTTCATTTAACAAGCAGACAGGAAAGATGGAAAGAGATAAAGCAGATGTTAAGTACAGACTAAAACAATTTTTTTATTTTGAGAAACAGAAACATAGAAAATAGGTGCAAGGCAGGAATAGGCAATTCGACCCTTCGAGCCTGCACCACCATTCAATATGATCATGGCTGATCATGCAACTTCAGTACCCCATTCCTGCTTTCTCTCCATACCCCTTGAATCCTTTAGTCGTAAGGGTCACATCTAACTCCCTTTTGAATACATCTAACAAACTGGCCTCAACAACTTTCTGTGGTAGAGAATTCCACAGGTTCACAATTCTCTGAGTGAAGAAGTTTCTTCTCATTCCAGTCCTAACTGGCTTACCCCTTATCCTTAGACTGTGACCCCTGGTTCCGGATTTCCCAATATCGGGAACATTCTTCCTGCATCTAATCTGTCCAATCCCGTCAGAATTTTATATGTTTCTATGAGATCCCCTCTCATTCTTCTAAATTCCAGTGAATATAAGCCTAGTCGATCCAGTCTTTCTTCATATGTCAGTCCTGCCATCCCGGGAATTAGTCTGGCGAACCTTCGCTGCACTCCCTCAATAGCAAGAATGTCCTTCCTCAGATTAGGAGACCAAAACTGCACACAATATTCAAGGTATGACCTCACCAAGGCCCTGTGCAACTGCAGTAAGACCTCCCTGCTCCTATACTCAAATCCTCTCGCTATGAAGGTCAACATGCCATTTGCCTTCTTCACCGCCTGCTGTACTTGCATGCCTACTTTCAATGACTGATGTACCATGAACACCCGGATCTCGTTGCACCTCCCCTTTTCCTAATCTGCCGCCATTCAGATAATATTCTGCCTTCTTGTTTTTGCCACCAAAGTGGATAACCTCACATTTATCTACATTATACTGCAGCTGCCATGGATTTGTCCAGTCACCTAACCTGTCTAAGTCACCCTGCAGCCTCTTAGCATCCTCCTCACAGCTCACACTGCCACCCAGCTTAGTGTCATCTGCAAACTTGGAGGTATTATATTCAATTCCTTCGTCTAAATCATTAATATATATTGTAAATAGCTGGGGTCCCAGCACTGAACCCTGCGGCACCCCACTAGTCACTGCCTGCCATTCTGAAAAGGACCCGTTTATTCCTACTCTTTGCTTCCTGTCTGCCAACCAGTTCTCTATCCACGTCAAATAAATTACTCCCAATACCATATGCTTTAATTTTGCACACTAATCTCTTGTGTGGGACCTTGTCAAAAGCCTTTTGAAAGTCCAAATACACCACATCCGCTGGTTCTCCCTTGTCCACTCTACTAGTTACATCCTCAAAAAATTCTAGAAGATTTGTCAAGCATGATTTCCCTTTCATAAATCCATGCTGACTTGGACCGATCCTGTCACTGCTTTCCAAATGCGTTGCTATTTACATCTTTAATACTTGATTCCAACATTTTCCCCACTGCCGATGTCAGGCTAACCGGTCTATAATTCCCTGTTTTCTCTCTCCCTCCTTTTTTAAAAAGTGCGTTTACATTAGCTACCCTCCAATCCATAGGTACTGATCCAGAATCTATAGAATGTTGGAAAATGACTACCAATGCATCCATTATTTCTAGGGCCACTTCCTTAAGTACTCTGGGATACAGACTAACAGGCCCTGGGGATTTATCGGCCTTCAATCCCATCAATTTCCCTAACACAATTTCCTGATTAATAAGGATATCCTTCAGTTCCTCATTCTCGTTAGACTCTTGGTCCCCTATTATTTTCGGGAGTTATTCATGTCTTCCTTAGTGGAGACAGAACCAAAGTATTTGTTCAACTGGTCTGCCATTTCTTTGTTCCCCATTATAAATTCGCCTGATTCTGACTGCAAGGGACCTACATTTGTCTTCACTAATCTTTTTCTCCTTACATATCTATAGAAGCTTTTGCAGTCACTTTTTATGTTCCCTGCAAGCTTACTCTCATATTCTATTTTGCCCCTCCTAATTAAACCCTAAGTCTTCCTCCGTTGGATTCTAAATTTCTCCCAGTCCTCAGGTTTGCTGCTTTTTCTGGCCAATTTATATGCCTCTTCCTTGTACTTAACACTATCCCTAATTTCCCTTGTTAGCCACGGTTGAGCCACCTTCCCCGTTTTATTTTTATGCCAGACAGGGATGTACAATTGTTGTAGTTCATCCACGTGATCTTTAAATGTCTGCCATTGCCTATCCACCGTCAGCCCTTTAAGTATCATTCACCAGTCTATCCTAGCCAATTCACATCTCATACCATCGAAGTTACCTTTCTTTAAGTTCAGGACCCTAGCCTCTGAATTAACTGTGTCACTCTCCATCTTAATGAAGAATTCTACCATATTATGGTCACTCTTCCCCAAGGGGCCTAGCACGACCAGATTGCTAATTAATCCTCTCTCATTACACAAGACCCAGTCTAGGATAGCCTGCTCTCTACTTGGTTCCTTGACATATTGGTCTAGAAAACCATCCCTTTGATAAATAACTCAACAGAGATTCTTCACATTTTAAGCCACTGATTGCTGCAAATGAAATTCCATTTGTGATATACTGTAATATTTAACCTGTTTTGTGTTACAATGGTGTTGAAATTTCCCAGCTCATATTTAATTCAGTCCTACATTTCAATTTAGTTTTCCTTCTCTAAGGATTTCTGGAAAAAAATGTGGTTCCGTTTTGTGACAAAAATGGCGTCTGCACTGCGCGTGCATTTCTGGTACTTGCCGCGCCGGAGGGCATCTTGGTGAGGGAGATAGCATCGGCGCTGGGAGCGTACGCTGCAAGATCATGATTTGACAGCAGCAATGCCAATTCCGTCCTCAATGCTGGAACAAACACCCTGGTTTAACCTCTCATATGCGTTCAGCTACAGCAAGGACCCCGTACCAGCAATATTTAAAGGTGGGGGGGGGGGAGGCTGGTGGGTACTTGATAGACCTGTGAGGGAATAGGCAACATTAGCTTTATGCACATGATGACATCTCATTGACTGCTGACATCAGTCATCACATGGGTGACCGTTGTATGCCATGTGGCTGTAAGAGATTTAATTCTGTCACCAGGTTGCTGGGAGGTCTCCCTCTCTCTGTCTCCCACCTCTAGCAGCTCTGCAACTCCCTCGATCTCCAGGGCCTCCTCCCCTGCTGGAGTCAATTGAGTGAAGACTGGAGGACCACCTCCGGTTCTCTACCTCTCCCGATTGTTGTGGACTCTCTTCTCCTGCAAGGAGGGAAAGAGAACTTTGAGTGAGATTGATGGAATGAGTCTAATGAATGGATGGGCTACATCTGTAGAGGCTGACTATGAGAGAGTGTGTCAGTGAGTGTGGAGCAATGTGTTTGGGTGATGTGCCTGTCATTTATGAATAGCTGGCAATGTGTGCAAGCTGTAAGATGTGGGTGCGAGGCTTGCAGCAGTGGTAAGTGTGTGAAGGTGAGGTGAAGCTTTGAATGTGAGGTATGAGTTGTGTTTGGTAGAGATTGTTGGTAGCTGAGTGTGGTGCATTGAGCAGTGTGTGAGGCTAGTGATGCAGATGTTGCGATATGGCATTTGAAGATGAATTCACTCACCTTGACTACTCGTGTGAGGTCATTGAACTTCTTCCTGCACTGTGTTCCTGTCCTTGGGGCAACACTGCTGGCATTGACCACAGCGGCTATCTGCTCCCACTGCACTTTGGTCTGTTGCCTGGAAGACCTCCTGGCCCCTGTGAAAAAAGTACCTCTCTCCTCCTGCACCGAAGCCTCCAGGCCAATCATTTCAGCTGCAGGACATCACTGCAGGAGATCCTTAGGGCAGTGCCCTAGGACCAACCATCTTTAGCTGCTTTATCAATTACCTTCCCTCCATCTTAGGGTCAGGGTGGGGTTATTCGCTGATGTTTGCACAGTGTTCAGTTCCATTCACAACTCCTCAGATAATGAAGCAGTCCATACCTGCATGCAGCAAGACCCGGACAACACTCACACTTGGGCTGATAAGTGGCAAGTAACATTTGTGCCACACAAGTCCCAGGCAATGGCTATCTCCAACAAGAGAGAGTCTAACCACAGCTCCTTAACATTCAATGGCATTACCATTGACAAATCACCCACCATTAACATCCTGGGGTCACCATTGACCAGAAACTTAACTGGACCAGCCACATAAATACTGTGGCTATTAGAGCATGTTAGAGGCTAGGTATTCTGTGGTGACTGACTTACCCCCCGAGTCCCCAAAGCCTTTCCTCCATCTATAAAGCACAAGTCAGGATTGTGATGAAATACTCTCCACTTGCGTGGATGAGTGCAGCTGCAACAACATTCAAGAAGAACACTATCCAGGACAAAGCAACTTGTTTGATTGGCACCCCATCCACTACCTTAAACATTCACTCCCTCTACCATCGGTGCACCGTGGCTGCAGTGTGTACCATCTACAAGCAACTCACCAAGGCTTCTTCGGCAGCACTTTCAAAACCTCGACACATCATCATCATCATAGGCGATCTCTTGAATCGAGGATGACTTGCTTCCACGCCAAAAAGTTCACAGGTGTTTCAATGAAGGACCTAATATTCCAGGTCCAGAACCACATCCTGAAGGGTGGAAGATGCCTGTGCATGGATTTTTTAACGTATGGTGACGGTTGCATACCAGCCACCACACGAGCTTGACAGAGCCAGGTCTTGGTCCAGTGGCAAGCATTACCCAAGACGACTGGAGACCAGCTCTGCTGCACGGACCTAGTGTGCACACATATCGTAGTGTGGGCTGGCCTGTGCTGCCCCTGGGCCCTCGCTTCTTCTGGCTCCGAACTCTCGCCTCTCCCGGGCTCCGTGATAAATTACCAGATTATCTGTTTTTGTGATGTCAATCCCGGGATAAATATTGCCCAGGACACCAGAAGAACTCCCCAGCTCTTCTTCCAATCAAGCCATGGGATCTTATACTTTCACCTGAGGGGGCAGATGGGGCTTCGGTTTCACATCTCATACAAAAAATGGCACCTCTATAGTACTGCACCTTGCGTGTCAGTTGTGGCTCAGTGGGCAGCACTTTCGTCTCAGAGTCAGAAAGTTGTGGGTTCAAGTCCCAGTCCAGAGACTGGGTCACAAAATTCTAGGCTGCACTTCCAGGCCACGACTGAGCGAGTGCTGCACTGTCAGAGATAATGAACCGATAATCTGTTTTTGTGGTGTTGGTTGAGGAATAAATATTGGCCAGGAGAATGGAGAGAACTCCCCAGCTCTTCTTCAAAGTGGGATCTTCTACATCCACCCGAGAGGGCAGACCGGGCATGTTGAACTAACTACAAACTTACCTTCTTTAAAAGGAGAGTTCTAAAAAGAAACACTCAGTTGGGTCTGCAGTGGGTTATTTAGAAGGGGTACACTATTGGGGTCAAATTATACTCTTAGACAAAGGTGTCCTTTCCATACAGATCAGAAAGCGTGAAGAGTCAGTCCCCAGAATATACAGCACAGAAACAGTCCCCTCCACACAAGTCTCCGACCTCGCTCCGTCATAGCCCATCAGCCCATCCTGCTATTCCTTTCGCCCTTACGTTAGCTGCTTTGTACTATAGAAGCAAAATACTGCGGATGCTGGAAGTCTAAAATAAGAACAGGAATTGCTGGAAATACTCTCTGGGTCAGGCAGCTTCTATGGAGAGAGAAACAGAGTTAGTGTTTCAGGTCGATGATCCTGGGTCAGAACTGGAAATAGTTAAAGATGGACTACAATTGGTCTCAGCACCCAAGGCTAAAGTGGGGGGGGGGGGGGGGGGCAGTGAAATACACAGAGGAGGCACCATGAAGCAGACCTCAGTTATCTGCTTGGGCCAGTGACACTGAGGGTCAGACTTCTCCCAAGCCACCCCGTAACAGGCCACTGGAGCAAGGGCCTCCTGCATCAGGCTGGTCACTGGAGGGTGACAGCTCAACATATGGGGGGCGGGGGTGATGCTGGGGGCTGTGGCTCGCTGGGGGGGGGGGGTGGTGTCTGGGGTCCACGGCTCACTGGGGCGGGGGGAGTGTCTAGGGTCCATGGCTCACTGAGGGGGGGGGGTGTCTGGGGTCCACGGCTCACTGGGGCGGGGGGAGTGTCTAGGGTCCATAGCTCACTGAGGGGGGGGAGGGTGTCTGGGGTCCACGGCTCACTGGGGCGGGGGGAGTGTCTAGGGTCCATGGCTCGCTGGGGAGGGGGGGGGGAAGAGTCCCGCAGACAGCACTCCTCCCACTCCGCTGGCAAAATTGTTACAGTCATAATTGTTACTTTGTGTCAATCCTGGTTGTTTCCCCACCCCCCGGTGCACACTTCCCGGTCCTTCTCTCCCCCCGGGGCACACTCCCCCCTCCCCCGCCCCTGGGGACACACTCCCTGGTCTCCCTTTCTCTCCCCAGGCACCCCCCCCAGAGCACACTTCCCAGTCCCTCTCCCCCCCCCGGCCCCCGGGGCACACTCCCCCCTCTCCCCCCCGGGGGCACACTCCCTGGTCTCCTTCTCTCCCCCTCCCCCCGGGGACACACTCCCTGGTCCCTCTCCCCCCAACTCTTTGTTGGCCAACCCGGACATGATGGACCGAAAGGCCTCCTTCTGTGCGGGGTATAAAAGGGTTGTCCGGCCTAAACCGCCTTGTTCCTGCTGCTCAGGCTAGGTTAAAGTCGGAATTCGTAGCTAGCTATTGCTGTCCTTAACATTGATGGGTACAAACCCAGAAACACGCAATATTAAGAGAAATTAAAATGATTTCAAAACCTCGACATTGCAAGCGGGAAATACCCAGAATACTAGGCGCCTGCATGTTAACTATGCATAAGGTGTATCAAGCTCCTGTTAAGCAGCTGGTGCACCTGAGAAACATACCCAGCTGCTCATCACCTGTTGCAAATGGGCACTTCAAAGGAGGGCAGTAGGAGAAGGTTATTTTTCTTCGGCTCTGACCTTCCTCTGAGGTAGGGTGAATAGATCATATGTCTCCGTTTTCCAGGGCACAGTCCCTGGATTAGGTACTATGTCCCCGGGCAAATAATGTCCCCGGAAGCATCTCCAGTTCAGGAAACTTGTCCCCGAATAAAATGTTCAGTGACCATAATTAGTTATTGCAAGTATGGTCTGATGTTTACAATCAACAACCTTGGTCATCACATGTTGGTGGCGCCGCCCACCATGTCATCAAACCATGGTAACTGATGATTGATGGCAGAACTGACCAGTCAAAGCAAGTGGAATTTGAGCTGCATCTACATTGTAAATAAATTGGACGAGTAAAGTGCGGGCAGAGGCGGGATTATCTGGGGAAAGATGAAGGGCTAGTGGGTGGTGTATTTGTGAAAGAGCAGAGTAAGAATGGAGCAAAGAAAGCACGCCAAATTTTAAAAAGTATGTTTATTTAAGCAGTATCTTTTAAGTACTTGGATATGTTGTGTTCTTATTAATTGAGGTTATTCAACCCTAGTGCTAAAGAACTCTGGTCTCCCAAAAATTATTTATTTTCATAGATGCTGATTGAGCTGTTTGTTTTTACTCCAAATTTCTAGCACATCGTTTTTTTTATTTTATCTAATCAAGCTTTACCGCCCTCAGATTTATTTTTTAGATCCTTTTGTCTTTGTTTTTAGCTCGTGTATAGTGATACTGAAATAAACTAGTAGTACATTAGTGACCAACAGTTTAGTGGGAATGGGGTCAAGGAAGCTAAGAAGTGGGTCTCATTCACATAGAAAGAGCAGGGGGTGAGGGAGAAACTAGAGAAATGCATGAGTTCAGGGCTAGGGCACAGGGGAGCATTGGTAGAGGTTTGGCTTGGTGGACAAGGGGATTGGGGTGTGTGGCAGAGGCAGATCAACAGGATGGTCTTAATCTTTGTGACAAACAAGTCTGTGAGCTCCTTCCACGTGTTATTGGCGAGAACATTGGAATTTCCATAATACGTACACTGAGTAAAATTCTGAAAGCTGTTTTAAAAAAAAACTCAGCTAGAGGAGGGAAGGTGGGCTGTAGCAGGAGCAGAGATGAGCAATGTTACGGAGGTGGAGGTGGGAGAGGATTATGGAGTGGGAATCTCAGTTCAGGGATGCTGCAGTGGCAAACCATTTGGTTGAACCTGAGATAGTTGCCAGGGATTACATAAGGAATCTGTCGCCAATGAACATAGTTCTTGTGGGGCTGAAAACAATGGCTTATGTGTTCCCAATGTTTAACTGAATGAATTTTTCGCTCATCTACAATTGTATGTCAGACGAGCAATCAGACAACACAAAGACAGTGGAAGTGTTGAGAGAGGCAGTGGAGAGGTAGAGCTGCGTGTCCGTCAGTGTACAGAAAGCTTGGATGCTGTTTGGTTGTACTTTGTGGCATCAATGTGCAAACTAAAAATAGGAGCATGGGCAAACCGTCAGAGACTATTGATGGTTGATGGAGGTTAATCTACGCGTATTCCACCAGCAGAAGCAACAAAATCGTCATGCCGGTTTTCTTTAGCCGTGGAGATCATTAATAAATCTGTGAAAAATAAATGACATGGGCAGTAATATGAAGAAAGATTTTCTGAATAGGTCATACTGGCATTCCTGAAGAGTGTTATTGTATTATTTATAACCAGTGTCTGAATGAGCTCAATAGTGTGACATCACATCCGTAGTAATTAAATGCACATTTGTAGTGTGTATGTACAACTGTTAAAATAGAGGCTGTTAAAACATTTTGCCTTGCTATGCTGCGCAATCTACATTTTCCATCCGGGCTGCTTTGCTGTGCTCCCACCCTGTGGATTCGGTTGAGAAAATATGGTCACCCTACTCTAAGGCCACCCAGCTTACCTGCTCCTGTGCAGTTTTGCCTCAATCATTCCCCTCCCCCCACCAAAAGATGGTGCAGTCAAAGCAGCAGCAGCTTATCAGGGAACTGCTGCCGCAGGAAACACCGCCCCTGCATATCTGACCATCTCTGAGCACATCATGAACGATGTGCGATGGGAGCAACACTTGAAGATTTTTTACTGGCCTTACGTTAACGTGCAAGCAAAGTTTATTTGGAGTAGTGCTCCCAGTGTTGGGCTGTCAGGGCCTAGCAGTCCCATGTTTTGCAAGGCCACAAAGAATTGTCACAATGACAACTGATTTGAATCTGTATGGGACCACTCCAAATCAGTGGCTATGCATATCCATATAGAAAGTTGTATGGATGGGCACTCAACTTTAAAAATTGATTGATGAAAAATGTCTTCTCTATAATGAAAGCACTGAGAAGTAACAGCATAATCATTGTATAAATTACACACCCCAAGGTTATTATTTCAATACAAAACATGCAACTCATTGACTGAGACATAATAGCTTCATTCCTTATGGTTGTTGACCTTGTATGTCTTTATGAATAAAGCATTACAAGTGGTGGTTGTAATGTATGCACCTGTGAGTATGCTCACAGGTTTAGAGCTGTTGCGCAGGTCGGAAGGCCTCCTCATAGGACTGCTCTTGGACATGGCCAAGGCGGCCATTAGCCGGTCCAGGCAGCGGGCGGTCGAGGGGGTCGTTCAGCCCAACTGCCTGCCTCTCTTCCGTGGTTACATCCGAGCCAGGGTATCCTTGGAGATGGAGCACGTGGTGTCTATCGGTACGCTGGCGTCCTTCCGTGAGAGGTGGGCGCCAGAGGGACTGGAGTACATCGTCACCCCCGGCAACCAAATTTTAATTTGATGTTTTGTCTAAAGTTTAATTTGTTTATTGTGACAGTTTTAGTGCCCCCTCCCCACCCCCCACCCCCACCCCCCACTTTTAGCCAGGGGGCACTTGTATAATTTGTGTTTTTGTGCCCTAAAAAATAACAAGGGGGAACTCGAAAAGTGTTTGGAGTGTGCACCCCCCCCCCTTTAATCAGGGGGCACTTCATTAAAGTGCACAACTAAAATAGTTGTAGAGCTGTTGCATTGTGAGTGACTTAGCCAGTCATGTGATATTCACAAGACTCAATAAAACCACAGTTAGTTGTGTTTAGGTCATCCACAATGAGGTATGCAATCATGAGCCTGTAGTTGCAACTAGTAATGTGTAGTGTGATTGTTAAACCTTTGTTAATAAACCAAATAGTTTTTAATAGCAATTTGTTACTATGAATTCTTAAGCAAAGAACCCATGAAGCAAATACATTACAGTGGTGATGGGAAATCCTGCATTATCAGTGGCTCCATCTATTATTTTAGCCTAAGCAGCTACAAGTACTAGGATGATAGAATCTGAAATAGAAGTTGAACAAAGAGAAGGTGGAAACTGTAAATTGATAAAGGCTATCTGTCACCTTTAAGAATCCAATTATTTGAAATTAAGGCATTTTCGCAATTTCATCTGAATCAATATAAAAATGTTTGCCAATATATATCCCATCTGTTTCAAGAAAGAGCTGCAGCAATCAAATGAATGGATTAGAATAAATTACACACACAGCATGTGCAGTAATTCTAACAGAAGCACAGATAGAAAGACTGCATTCTACACTATATTGAAATGGCCTCATTGCATTGGTTGAACATCTATAAACAACCATTTATCTTCATAAAACAGTCCCAGGGTAATATAATCCACGCTTATGGTCCAGTTTCTAATGAAGTTGTCAGATTGATTTGATTTGATTTTTCTTGTAAAAATCCAACTGGTTCTTTATTGTCCATTAGCGAAAGAGACCTGCCAGCCTTACCTGGTCTAGCCTTTAAGCGACTCCAGTCCCACACCAACATGGTTGACTCTTAATTGCCCTTTGAAATGACCTGGAAAACCTTCAGTTGTAACACCACCTTCTCGGGGCAACTGGGATGGGCAATAAATGCTGGCCTTGCCAACAATACACACATCCTAAAATTATTTTTTTTTAAATACACTTCTTTTGACTCACCAGAAGGAAACAGGGGCTGACGAACTTCCAGCATAGCCTCCAGTATAAACCAGGTCTTTTGCCTATCATTTTCTCAATGTCATCGCTGAAACGGTCAACTCCTAGAAAATAAATTTATGCTCAATCTATGATGTAAAGATTGATTTATTTGTCAGGTTTATCAAGTATGTCACATAATGTTTTCTCTTTGGAGGGAAGGAACACCAGCAACTGATATATAAACATCAGGCAGAAGACATGGCTTGCACAATCCAAGTATTTGTATACGAGCAAATTATCTAATATGGACTTTAGACTAGGAAATGTACGTGCCCAGTATTCCAGGAAACATATCCACCCAGGACCTCTGATCCTGAACCTGCAAAGCCCACATGGTCAGGGGAATTCTCTTAGGAACATAAGGACAGGAGTAGGCCATTCAGCCCCTCAAGCTTTTTTCCAATTCAATTAGATCATGGCTGATCTGTATTTTAACTCCATCCACCGCCTTGGTTTCGTAACTCTTAATACTCTTTCCTACCAAGAATCTATCAATCTCTTAATTTACACATCTCACGTGGGTGCCTGTATCTCAAGCTGCATACTGCAGTCGAAGTGTGCTGGGCAGAGACGGTGCGTGTTGGGGCCCCCGGAGAATCAGACACAAGTGCCGCCTTTGGAAGAGAGCTGAGGCAAAATAAATTGGCTGCTGTCTCTGGGGACAAAGCCATAACCCAGGCCTGGAACCTACATAGGCCTCACATCTGCTAATTGAGCAGGCATTATGCCTGATCTCACTCAGTGAACTGGGCATCCATAGCTCACTCGACATATGATAGTTAGAGGATGTTGGAACTCCCAGGCCAGGAGTCCTTGACCCTGGCCCCAGCTCTCCTTTGCATGGGCAGACGCCCTGCCCCACCATGCCAAACAGGAGCTCCATCAGAAGGATGGGACCCAACATAGCCCAGTCTCAGCCTAATTTATGTCACTTTTAACAGAGTTACTCTGAGAATGCACCAGAAGGTCCATGGGTTATCAGCCCCAGGTGAATAGACACAGCACCTGTATATCTCCAAACATCTCCTCACATAGGAACGGCATATCAAAAAGTGATGCCTGTTATTAGACTCTCACATGTAAATATGTCCAATACACACTGGCTAAAATGCTTATTCCTGTCTTACTGTCAAGACCTGTATAAGAATCCTGTAGATATAGTTTCCCAGATATTCCTCTGCATTGCCACTGGGGATTGCTCAGTACCCAGATGCAAAGGAGAGGAAATTGAGACGGAGTGCAATGAAGGTTCACCAGACTGATTCCTGGGATGGGGAATTGTCCTATGAGGAGAGATTGAGTAGACTACACCTATATTCTCTAGAGTTTAGAAGAATGAAAGGTGATCTCATTGAAACATACAAAATTCTTATAGGGCTTGACAGGGTAGGTGCAGGGAGGGTGGGGAATCGAGAACCAGGGGTCACAGTCTCAGAATAAAGGTTGGCCATTTAGGACTGAGATGAGGAGAAATTTCTTCACTCAGAAGGTGGTGAATCTTTGGAATTCTCTACCCTAGAGGGCTGTGGAGGTTCAGTCATTGAGTATATTCAAGTCAGAGATTGACAGATTTTTGGATTTAAGGGAATAAGGGGATAGTGCAGGAAAGTGTAGTTGAGGTAGAAGATCAGCCATGATCTTATTGAATGACAGAGCAGGCTTGAGGGGCCGAATGGCCTACTCCTGCTCCTATTGCTTATGTTTTTATGTTCTTATAAACTGATTTTAAACAGCTCTATATCGCTTGTTCAGCAACCACAGTTGTGATAATCTAATGATACTGGGGATTCTAATGAAAAGATTGCAGAAAAAAAGACATTATTCTCAGTGGGGAGGGGACGTTACACAGAACTTGGTGGGCGACTTGCTGTTCCACTCTGCTGACTATCGAATGATCTTTAGCCCAGCAGTGTGTTATCAGACTTATATTTAACAAAGAATGACAGATAGCTGTCAATAAACCACAACTGCCCTACATTGTAACACTTATATTATCAATCAAAAATTAGACTAATTGACAAAAAATTCAGCTGTGTAGGTTAAAGAGAAAGCTGATTGTCCCAGTCAACATTAACTTACCATAAAACCAGGAGACTCCAATGGTTTCTATAAGAACTCCGAACAAAATGGATGTTTCTGCTGCAAACTTGTCAAGTAAAGTAAACACATAGATGCCGCCCTAGGAACAAAAATATTCCAGCAGAGGTGACAACAGAATGAACAACAAAAACTTACATTTATACAGTGCCTTTATCAGAATAAAGCATCCCAAGGCACTTGTCAAGAGCATTAACAAAAAACTAATTTGACACTGTTATGTATGCTGAGTACTGTTTAACTAAGCAAGGTACAACCTTGGCTCTGCTTTATTTAGGCCCAAAGTGCCTGACTCTCAAAATGACTGGCCTTTTATACCTGAGTAGCACCATGTGCGTGCTGTTCAGTGGCCTCCAACAATGACGCGGTCTGGTGGCTACAAACAGAATGTACATACATGACAATACCCCCCTCTGAGATCTTATCACAATCTTTCACAGGTTGAGATGGTCCGGTGCTTTGCGCTCCCGGGTTGACCATCTCAGTTCAATTCCAGCCTTGGGTGAGTGTGTGGAGTCTCTTGTGGCTGATGGCTGGATGACTTACTTGTTGGGGGTGGCAGTGGCCATGTCAGGAATTACAAGTCCATTTTTATTGAACAAGTCCGTGATGGAAATTCCGGATCCACTGATGACCCTTGAGTCCTCTGAAGGCTGCTGGTAGGTTGGTTGGTTGTCGATGGTTTCTTCGTCTGACTGTTCTGGCTCGTCTGTGTGCCTCAGCTTTGTCTGATCCATGTGTTGCCTGCAAGTTTGCCCATTCTTGATCTTAATAACGAATACTCTGATGCCCTCCTTGGCCATGACCGTACCAGTGATCCATTTGGGACCCTGACTATAGTTCAACACACATTCAGGATCATTAATAGAAATCTCGCGTGACACAGTTGCGCAATCGTGGTACCCTTGTTGACTTTGTCTTCTGTATTCAACATGATTATTTAAATCCGGGTGTACCAGAGATAGCTTGGTCTTAAGACCCTTGTGAGTGTGTGGGGTCTTGTCTTGTAACTCAGCAGTATGCAGGACAAGCGGGTCTGCAGTGACCCTTGGGTACTCTCCCCATGCTTTGCTTGATAATTTGTACTGGATGCATGTTTTATGCCATTAAGTTTCACAAACTCCTGAAACTCCTGACTGGTGAAGCACGACCCATTGTCGCTCACCACTATGTCAAGCAGACCAGGCGTCACGAATATGACATTGAGATTCTCTATGGTTGCCGTGGACATGCTGGATGACATGATTATGCATTCTATTCACTTCGAATAAGCATCCACCACCACTAAAAACATCTTGCCCAGGAAAGGACCTGCAAAATCTGCATGGATCCTGAACCAAGATTTGGATGGCCACGACCACAGACTCAGTGGCGATTCCGCTGGTACTTTGCTGAACTGCATGCAAGTATGCTTCCAGCATGCTTCCAGCTCAGAATCAATTTCTGGCCACCATACATAAGACCTGGCGATGGCCTTCATCATCACTATACCAGGATGTGTGCTGTGTAACTCATGCACGAACTTCTCTCTCCCTTTCTTGGGCATTACAACGCAATTACCCCGCAATAAGCAATCTGCTTGAATAGACAGTTCGTCCTTGCGACAAATGTATGGTTTGGCCTCCTCGCACATTTGCTTAGGTATGGCAGTCCAATCCTCTTTGAGGATGCAACCCTTTACCACCGATAAAATCGGGTCCTGGCTGGTCCAGGTCTTAACTTGTTGAGCCGTGACAGGGGTTCCTTCACTCTCAAAAGCATCCATAACTAATATTAGATCCACCGGTTGTGGCGTTTCCACCTCCGGTGTGGGCAACGGCAACTGGCTCAAAACATCGTCACAATTCTCTGTGCCAGGTCTGTGGCAAATGACATAATCAGATGCAGATAATGTCAGCACCCACCTTTGGATGCGGGATGAAGCATTGGCATTGATACCTTTGCTCTCGGAAAACAATGAAATGAGCGGCTTGTGATCAGTCTCTAATTTGAACCTCAGACCGAACAGCTTTTGATGCATCTTTTTAACACTGTACACACACGCTAAAGCTTCTTTTTCTACCATGCTGTAGGCTCTTTCTGCTTTAGACAAACTTTTGGATTCATACGCGACAGGTTGAAGTTTCTCCAACTCATTTGCTTTTTGGAGTACGCAACCAATTCCATATGACGATGCGTCACAGGCCAAAATTAAATGTTTACATGGGTCATAATGTACCAGCAGCTTGTTCGAGCAAAGCAGATTGGTGGCTTTCTCGAAAGCTCTGTCTTGTGATGCGCCCTACACCCAGTTGTTGCCCTTTCTCAATAGCATGTGCAGTGGTTCGAGTAAGGTGCTCAATTTAGGTAGGAAGTTTCCAAAGGAGTTGAGTAGACCCAGGAACGATCGCAGCTCCGTCACATTCTGTGGCTTGGGTGCATTCTTGATGGCCTTGGTTTTCACATCAGTAGGTCTGATGCCGTCAGCAGCAAATTTCCTCCTGAGGAATTCGACCTCCGGTGCCATGAAGACGCACTTCGAACGTTTCACTCTGAGTCCCATTCTATCCAAACGCAGTAGAACCTCTTCCAGATATTCCTTGGAGTCATGACCGGTGATCAAAATGTCATCTTGGAACACAACGGTTCTGGGAACAGACTTCAGTAGACTCTCCATATTCCTCTGGAATATTGTTGCAGCCGAGCGAATTCCGAAAGTGCACCTGTGGTAAATAAACAGTCCTTCGTGCGTGTTAATGCGCGTATGTCTCTTCGATGTCTCGACCAACTCCTGTGTCATATAGGCCAATGTCAAGTCCAGTTTTGGGAATGACTTCCCTTAAGCTAGCGTCACAAAAAAGTCAGCAGCCTTCGGTAACGGGTACTGATCTTGTTTCGAAACCCTGTTGATCGTAGCCTTGTTGTCTCCACAGATTCTGACTGTGCCTTCACTTTTCAGCACAGGAACAATGGGGCTGGCCCATTCATTAAATTCGACCGGTGGTATGATCCCTTCACGCTGGAGTCTCTCCAGTTCAATTTCGACCTTCTCCCTCATCATATACGGCACTGCCCGAGCTTTATGATGGACGGGTCTTGCTTCTGAGTCCACGTGGATCTGCACCTTGGCTCCCGTGAAGTTGCCGATACCTGGTTCGAACAGTGAGGGGAACTTGCTCAATACTTGGACACATATATCTTCCTCCGATGACAATGCCTTTATGTTGTTCCAGTCTCATCTGATTTTCTCCAACCAGCTCCTGCCAAGCAGCGTTGGGCCATTGCCTGGAACAATCCACAGTGGTAACTCACGAACCGCACCATTATATGACACATTAATTTGTGCACTGCCAATCATCTTTATCAGTTCTTTGGTGTATGTACACAGATTGGCATTAACAGGGCTCAGCCTGGGCCTCACAGTTTTAGTATCCCACAGCTTATTAAATGCCCTCTCGTTCATCATCGATTGACTCGCCCCCATGTCCAGTTCCATCGATACCGGTATCCTGTTAAACTTCACATTAATCAAAATTGGTTTACTCTTGGTTATGAAGGAGTACAGTCCATACACTTCCTCCTCTAGCATCTCGGATTCCGTATCCGTATCCGCGCTAGTCTGAATCTCATCCTCCACGTGGTGTGTCGCAGCTCGCTTGCTCATCTGCGGACACTTACGCTGGAGATGCCCCACTCTCAGACAGCCTTTGCAACTATATTGCTTAAATCAGCTTCCCCCATAATGCCAATACGGAGAAGTCAGATACATTCCCGCTGGCAGACTTTGGGCAGCCACAGGTTTCGCAAATGCTGCCAGATAGGCCCTGCCATGTGCCGCTCTGCCGAATGCCGAATCAATCGCATTTACAGTACTTGCCGAGGTTCGAACTTGCACGGTCCCACTAGACATCTCAGGTTGGCAACGAATTCCGCCGCTCTCTGGCTCTCCGATCGAACGTGTCTATAAAACCTGTATCTCGAGATGATGATGCCGTCATCTGGCTTGAGGTGCTCCCGTACCAATGTACACAATTCCTCGTACGTTTTCTCTGTTGGATCACTAGGTATGAGTAGATTCTTTATCAGACCGTAGATCTTTGAACCGCACACAGTGAGGAACACGGCCCGGCGCTGATCTGCATCGTCGACCCTCTTCATTTTGTTGGCCACGAAGTACTGGTTCAAACAGCTCACAAAGTCTGCCCAATCTTCTCCCTGCAAGAATTGCTCTAAAAAACCAATCGTGCTCATTTTGCAAACAAAGGTTCTTGTATTCTCGTTGCCAAATGTTATGTATGCAATAAAGGTTCAAACTGAGTACTGTTTAACTAAGCAAGGTAAAACCTTGGCTCTGCTTTATTTAGGCCCAAAGTGCCTGACTCTCAAAATGGCTGGCCTTTTATATCTGAGCAGCAACATGTGCATGCTGCTCAGTGGCCTCTAACAATGATGCCACCTGGTGGCTACAAACAGAATGTACATACATGGCAGACACCGAGCCATATAAGATGTTCGGGCAGATAACCAAAAGCTTGGTCAAAGAGGTAGGTTTTCAGGGATGCCTTAAAGGAGAAAAGAGAAGTAGAGAGGCAGGGAGATTTAAGGAGGGAATTCCAGAGTAATACTGCCAAAAGTTTAAAAAAGTCCAATTTGGAGTCAAGGATCAAACTGTTCACTCTCAGATCAGGTAAAGTTTAGGGCCACAGTGACACCATAATTCACTGTTCCATTCTTCCAATACTTTCAGAGTCTATCTTTCTGAAACAATAGGTAATACATTTACCATCAGAGGAGCTCCAGTAAACCCTTATTTTTAAAATTACTCTTATACAAATTGACTTACGTTAGTTACACAGAAGAGAGACACCAGAAAGGTAATTGCAATGATGAAGAGTGTGAAGATCTCTCTATGGTTACGCAGGAGTTTGAATTCATCAATCAGCCCTGTGATGACCGATTCCATGCCACCCATCTGTAGACACAAGGAGAACAAACAGGTCAGAAAGCAGAAGGTTCTGAAAAATACGGCATTTTCCATGCACCACTAATTATTATTATAACATTCCTACATTACAACAGTGACTACACTCCAAAAAACCACTTCATCGCTGTAAAGCGTTTGAGATGTCCAGTGGTCATGAAAGGCGCTATATAAATGCAATCTTTCTTTATATATATATTATTTATTTACTAATAAAATTGTTGCAGGCCCAACATGTGTTTACAGCTGCAACCCAGATCCACTTCCAAATGCTTAAACTTGACCATTACACGGCTGAGACCCTGACTATTTCAATGACCTGCACTTTTCCTAGACCACCCCCCACTATCAGGCAGCATAAGAACATAAGAAATAGGAACAGGAGTAAGCCATAGGGCCCCTCGAGTCTGCTCCGCCATTCAATAAGATCATGGCTGATCAATAAGATCATGGCTGATCATGTTCGGTATAAGACAATGATGAACAAAGGAGGATAGGTTGAGGCTGCAAAAAAAAGGAAAAGGAAGAGAAAAAAGTAAAGCTATCCTAAATAAAAAGATTGGGAGAAGAAAGCTGCAGGAGAGAGTGGATAAATGACAGCTAAAGGAATTTTTTTTTAAATGGAGAGGGAAAACTGCAGAAAGATGACTGCAAAGCGAGACAAAGGAAATTAGTTGCAGGTGAGAAAAAAAATGAAGGAGAAAGAATAAAGAAGTCAAGGAGAGAAAATGAAAAAGTACCTGTGAAATAATAAGAAAATTGAAGGGTGAAAAAAAGGCAAGCGAGAAGTCAAAGGAAAACAAAAGAGAAGGGATGAAAGGAGACTCTAAAAGACCCTGACCTAGAAATTGGCCTTCTTAGCGCCTCCTGTAATCGCCTCCGTGGGGGGGGGCGGGGGCAATAATGGGCCACTAATGACTTACCGACCAGACGCAGTGAGAAGATTGACTCCCGCCATATTCGGCGAGAGGTTTGTGGCGGTGGTACGGAGTTATGCCCTGATCTCCTTCGCATGGGGATCGTGATGTCATCGCCATGCGCATCGCCCCGGTAACACCTTGGACCCAAACTTGGATTCCGCCCACTGCAGCATCGCCAGGCGAAAACACTGACAACTGCAGGAGGCGTTGATCCTCCCGGGAGGTTGGGTGCTTCGGGGGCAATGCTTAAAGGCAAGATGGCCAAGGTAAGTTAAAAAGAATTTGAATCCTCTGTTTGATTTTTTTTCCGTTTGTTGCCTGCGATTATTCACCCTGGCACTCTCGTCGCCAAGAGCAAGCAGAAACCAAGCGCAGACAGCGGAAGGAGCATGCGGTAAACCAGACTCCCCAGCCACCCTTTCGTTCAACGACTGTCTGTCCCACCTGTGACAGAGACTGTAATTCCTGTATTGGACTGTTCAGTCACCTGAGAACTCACTTTTAGAGTGGAAGCAAGTCTTCCTCGATTTTGAGGGACGGCCTATGATGATGACTCTTCTGCAGTGCATCGGGCTGATGGGGCCGGATCGCGGCTGCTGTCGAGGAGAGCTTTTGTAGAACCTGCAGTGATGGCCCTTCCCTTTAAGGGAAGGAAGGAGCCTTCCAATGCGGCAGCGCTTGATTTAGCGCTCTACTTCCTTCCTGGAGTGCAATCATTGAATTTTTTAACATTTGAAAATATTATCGCTTTTCACTAATTTTTCAAATTTTTTAAAATTAATGCCCCAAACGGGATGTTCCCAAATTTCTCCTCCCTCTTACTGAAGCCATGAATCTGGAATTATTCCTGGCATGTTTCCCATAGTTTTACCCAATGGACAGAAAGTATAGGGGGTTTTATCACGGAGTATTTCTATTGCTCAACTCCATCAGATCAAACAGTTCATAGGATCATAGGAATATAGGAATTCACAGGATGCCTATGTAATTTATGAGATAGCTGTCAGCACACTATGGGACAGAATTATATTAATAGCTCTACTCAACAGATATTAACATATTAAACCCTCTTTTTTTTTACAGGGAAACATTACAGATATGTATTAATACCTTTGGAATGCCAGACCATAATGAAAATTATCTGCAGCTTGAAACAAGCAGCTAGAAGCAACCAAGTTTAAATCTGCATGTACCATGGCCAAGAAAAAGGAATAAAATAACACACCATACATAAAAATGCTTAATTTTTGTTAAGCAGGCATTTGTGCTAAAAGTCCTTTAAAATTGGCTTTAGCCAACACGGTAACATTGCAGAGCAAATTTCTTGATCCAATGGATTCAACTTCAAAGAGGGAGGGACTGGACCTATGGGCTTGTTCCCAGGATGTCTGGTGCAATAAACTCAAAGTTAGTAGATGGGCATATAAGTGAATATATCTGAATACTGGATGGAAAGGAGGGTCACAGCAATCCATCAATCTGTTCTCCAACAGATCAGTAGGATTGCTGAAGTGCTGCCCCGGGAAAGTGGCAGTGGCTCCATGGAGCACGAACCTGCTGTTCTCTCTCAGAATGACAGAATTCCTACTCGCATCCCTACCACTCGGACAATGCCCTTGCCTGTCAGCCTGCCAGCTCAGACTGCTGCAGCCCAGACCGAGATGATGCAGTCTGAAGCTGGGCCTTCTAGGCCCAGTGATACTCAAGATGGCCCTCCAAGGCTATCTGCAGTCACCTCAATTGGAGGTCAGCAGCCTTCCACCAGCTTTGATGCAGCCATTTGGGAAACACCTTGAAGGAGCCCTAGGATAGTCACAGGCATGCGGAAGACAGGCAATAAGTGAATGCAGATGGGTGAGTAGTTATTTTTTGAATGTATTATGTCATGATTGAATTTATAAATTTCAATTGCAATGTGCATTTTCTGTTTTTTTTATTTTTATTTTGTTGGAAAGAGAATAATGTGATGGTCAGTGATAGAGGAATGGTAAGGAGCGCGGGACTATTGGTGAATAAGGAGGTGTGGTTGAGATTACTCGTATTGCTCATTAATTATTTAATCAGATAGAGCCTGGACAGAAAGGGGCTGTCCACGTTGTAGCCTCCCTTCCTCTTCCTATTCCTTCTCCGCTTCCTCCTCCTCTTCCTCGTGCTTCTGGTCCTCAGCTTCTTGCCAAATAGGTGGTGACAAGTTCTATTCCCTCATTATAGCCAGGTTGTGCAACATGCATCATACTGCCACAAATCTTGATAAGCACATAAGAATTAGGAGCAAGAGTAGGCCCTAGGTCCCCTTGAGCCTGCTCCACCATTCAATACATCATGGCTGATCTTCGACATCAACTCTGCTTTCCCGCCCGATCTCCATATCCCTTGAAGCCCCTTGAGTCCAAAAATCTATCTATTTCAACCTTGAATATACTCAACAGCCCTTTGGGGTAGAGAATTCCACAGATTCATATCCCTTTGAGTGAAGAAATTCCTTCTCATCTCAGTCTTAAATGGCTGACCCCTTACCCTGACTGCAAAAGCTTCTATAGATATGTGAAGAGAAAAAGATTAGTGAAGACAAACGTAGGTCCCTTTCAGTTGGATTCGGGTGAATTTATAATGGGGAACAAAGAAATGGCAGACCAATTCAACAAGTACTTTGGTTCTGTCTTCACAAAGGAAGACACAAATAACCTTCTGGATGTACTAGGGGACCGAGGGTGTAGTGAGAAGGAGGAATTGAAGGATATCCTTATTAGGCGTGAAATTGTGTTACGGAAATTGACGGGATTGAAGGCCGATAAATCCCCAGGGCCTGATAGTCTGCATCCCAAAATACTTAAGGAAGTGACCCTAGAAATAATGGATGCATTGGTGATAATTTTCCAGCAGTCTATCGACTCTGGATCAGTTCCCATGGACTGGAGGTAGCTAATGTAACATCACTTTTTAAAAAAGGAGGGAGAGAGAAAACGGGTAATTATAGACCGGTTAGCCTGACATCAGTAGTGGGGAAAATGTTGGAATCAATCATTAAGGATGAAATAGCAGCGCATTTGGAAAGCAGTGATAGGATTGGTCCAAGTCAGCATGAATTTATGAAAAGGAAATCATGCTTGACAAATCTTCTGGAATTTTTTGAGGATGTAACTAGTAGAGTGGACAGGGGAGAATTGGTGGATGTGGTGTATTTGGACTTTCAAAAGGCTTTTGACAAGGTCCCACACAAGAGATTGGTGTGCAAAATCAAAGCACATGGTATTGGGGGTAATATACTGACATGGATAGAGAACTGGCTGGCAGACAGGAAGCAGAGAGTCGGGATAAACGGGTCCTTTTCAGAATGGCAGGCAGTGACTAGTGGAGTGCCACAGGGCTCGGTGCTGGGACCCAAGCTCTTTACAATATATATTAATGATTTAGACAATGGAATTGATTGTAATATCTCCAAGTTTGCAGATGACACTAAACTGGGTGGCGGTGTGAGCTGTAAGGAGGACGCTAAGAGGCTGCAGGGTGACTTAGACAGTTAGGCGAATGGGCAAATGCGTGGCAGATGCAGTATAATGTGGATAAATGTGAGGTTATCCACTTTGGGGGCAAAAACACGAAGGCAGAATATTATCTAAATGGTGGCAGATTAGGAAAAGGCGAGGTGCAGCGGGACCTGGTTCATCAGTCATTGAAGGTTGGCATGCAGGTACAGCAGGCGGTGAAGAAGACAAATGGTATGTTGGCCTTCACAGCTAGGGGATTTGAGTATAGGAGCAGGAAAGTCTTACTGCAGTTGTACAGGGCCTTGGTGAGGCCCCACCTGGAATATTGTGTTCAGTTTTGGTCTCCTAACCTGAGGAAGGACATTCTTGCTATTGAGGGAGTGCAGCGAAGGTTCACCAGACTGATTCCAGGGATGGCAGGACTGACATATGAGGAGAGACTGGAGCAACTTTATACACTGGAGTTTAGAAGGATGAGAGGGGATCTCATAGAAACATATAAAATTCTGACGGGACTGGACAGGTTAGATGTGGGAAGAATGTTCCCGATGTTGGGTAAGTCCAGAACCAGGGGACACAGTCTTAGGATAAGGGGCAAGCCATTTAGGACCGAGATGAGGAGAAACTCCTTCACTCAGAGAGTTGTTAACTAGTGGAATTCCCTGCCGCAGAGAGTTGTTGATGTGAGTTCATTGGATATATTCAAGCGGGAGTTAGATATGGCCCTTATGGCTAAAGGGATCAAGGGGTATGGAGAGAAAGCAGGAAAGGGGTACTGAAGGAACGATCAGCCATAATCTTATTGAATGATGGTGCAGGCTCGAAGGGCCGAATGGCCTACTCCTGCACCTATTTTCTATGTTTCTATGTTTTTATGCCCACTAGTTCTAGTCTCTCCAGCTAGGGGAAATAAACTCCTAGCATCTACCCAGTCAATCCCCCTAAGAATCTTATAGGTTTCAATGAGATCACCTCTTATTCTTCTAAATGGCAGAGAGTATAGGCCCACTTAGTTGTGTACTGCAAGGCTCCTCCAGAGCAGTCCAGGCAGCAGAAGTGTTGCTTGAAGATGCCGATGGTGTATAATGTTTCTTGTGGGAGCATGGTTCTCATTGTAAGCCTGCTGTGCCCATGTGCGTGAGTTCCGGACCAGAGTCATGAGCTATGTCATGAGTGGGTAACCTTTGTCACCCAGTAGCTAGCCTTTGACTTGCCATGGTGGGTCAAATACAGGTGGCACAGAGGGCTGCTGCAGAATGAAGGAATCGTGACTACTGCCAGGATAATGGGAATGTACCTGCATGCTGAGCTGCCTGTGGTCGCACACCAGCTGCACACTGACGGAGTGGAGTCTCTTTTGGTTCATGAAAATGGCCGAGTTCAGATGAGGCACACGCAAGGTAATGTGCGTGCAATCAATGACATCCTGCACCATGGGGAAGCCTGCAATCCATGCAAAACTTTGTGCTCGCTCTGCCTGCTTGTCTCTGGAAATGAGATGAAGCTGCTTCTCTGTGGCTAGAGAGCCTCAGTGACCTACCTTATGCAGCAGTGTACTGCAAATTGCGAGATGTTGCTTATATTTCCAGCAGCAACCTTGAAGGAGCCAGATGCCTGAAAGTTAACAGCTGCAGTCACCTTCACAGCTATTGGCAATACAGTCCTTGCCCTGCGTTGAGGTTGCAGTTGTGGCTGTAGCTGTTGGCAGATTTCAGTCACAACCTCTTTAATGAAGCAAAGACATCTCAAGGTTTGGTCCTCACTGAGGTTGAGGTAAGAGAATTGCTCCCTAAAGACCCTGGGCAGATATGGCGTCCTACTGAGAGCCCTTCTCCTCCTACTACTTCTCCCTCTTCTAGTTGGTTGCCCTACTCTGTGTGGCCTCTCTTCATTCTCCCAGTTATGCTCAATTCTAAGAGGAAGCCCTGCCAGGCCACCCATGTTTGGAGGCAACTTGTTAAAACACAAGCTTTTAAATGAACAAAAAAAGTACTTTAGCACCAGCCAGACCACTCACAGACTATCCAAACTTTAGAGAAGTATAGAAAAGCTCCAAAAATGCATGCAATTGCACCAGTAGCCAGAAGAAGTAATCTAGCAACTAAGTAGTTGATGATCCCTTTAAATAGTGCCGTTGAGGGGTTTATTATACCTTTTTTCATTATGATCAGCTGTGCAAGGTTAAACTGGAGCATAGCATTCAAAAATAGCAGCATGGCATCAAATCAGCATTGCATACTGATTGACGTCATAATCTGCCTGCTCTACAGCTACCGGTGGTTGTTAGGTGCACGTGCAAACCACTTTAACAAGCTGGCATCTGGCTCGATTCCTGTTGGAATTGTGCGCATGCATCTCGGAGCCCATCTTCCACCATTAAGAATCTGAATAGCGCCTAAAAAAGACGCTTCATAGCCCAATTTCTCCCCCATAATGAGTAAGTACTCCAACTTCACGCCATTGCATGTTTTTGAATGCTGAGTCTCTTGGTGAGGTATCGGTGTAGTGAAGCTTGTGGAGGAGCAGAGCAACACAGACAGCAATGTCCTGATTTCCGCATTTAAGTGCGCATGTGCAAATGCTGGAAGTTGCTGCTATTCTTTCTGCAAAAACCGGGCCAATGCCTCAGATAAGAAAAAAAGAACTTATTTAATGCGTCTGTGTCCCTGGCAAGAAGCCTTGCACACCGACATTGCTTATTTTGAACATACACTGCCCATGATTTTCCAAATGGTCGGAATATCATGATCAGTGTGTTCTTGAAATTCTGACTTGAGCTCTGAGCAGTTACGACTCCCTAAAATGTCTTGAATAAAAGTATGAGGGAAATGGTATCAGTCAGAATTTTTGCCACACATGCGGTGAAGTTACGACAGCAAAGTGGGAGCAGCTCTGATGAAATTCTGGGTTAATTCTTCTTCCCTTATTAAAGAATACCTGTGAGATTCATATGCACAGCAGACACCATGTATGACTATTTTACGACTGGGACACTGGACTTGAATTTAGTTCCTGTTGCTCATGTATCTCTGACATGTTCTGCAGGTCATAGAGGGTACAAACTTTGAGAACCTATCCCTAGTATCACTGTTAAGCTTGCTCTTACGGTACTGATTAATAAAATTACAATCGATTTGTTTCATTGAGCTCTAACATATAACATTGAATGCACTCACTGCGCTGTCAAGTCCCAGTGTCAGAAGCATGATGAAAAAGATGACCGACCAAACTGATGAACCAGGAAGAGTGGCAATAGCTTCTGGGTAAATGATGAAGACCAATCCAGCTTCTGCAAACATAAAAAAAGTAGTTATTCCATTAAAAGTATTTACAGTTACATTTGTCAGATTTAAAGCTGTTTGCAGGGGTGCATGAGGTAACATGCTGATCTTCCACCTGTGGGACTTGACAGGGATCTAATCTAGGAAGGTGGGATGAAAATTTTCCCTGACAGATGGCTGTAAACCAATGTAAAATAACTTCCAGCAGTTTTAAGTAAGATCCTATTGAGCATGAGCCCATGGTACAGAACAATTTTTACTTTGGCACTAATTTACTAACCTTAGAACTCTCTTCCCCCGCGCCCCCCCCGCAACCACCCCCCCCCCCCCCCCCGCCCCTGCTCGACTGCACCAATGCGGCATTTTTCAATTTCCCATTTTTGTTGCCTTTCCGAGTGTGATGGTTACGATAGGAAATTAGAAAATGCTACAGTGGTTAAGTTGGAGTTGGTCTTATGAAGTTACCGTGTCATATATTTGGGGAAGACCTTAGGGGAGATTAACCTGTGCCTGTGCCCTGGCATACTGGATCACCTGGGTGGAGCAAATATTAGAAGAGGCACTCATTGCATGCCTGTAAAGGAACTGTCTGGTTGTCCTTCATTCATTGAAATGGTAGGAAAATCAAGCAGTTCCTTTACAAGTGTGCGAGCTGAGCTGCCTGATTTTCCAATATTCACTGTGGCCAGGTGATCCAGTGCATCTCAGTACAGACCCAGAAAAATCTCCCCTTTGTCTCTGTGCTCTTATGTAATATCATGACTATTTATTAACAGGTTTACAATTTTGACACACATAGTGCAGATGGAATCTCCCTCTTTGTTCTATCGGGGTAGAAGAAGCTTTACTCTGCTTTTTATGGCCTGACACTGAATGGGTGAAATAGAGAACTATTCTATTCCCAGCATGAACAAATTAGAGAAAAAACATTTTGAAAGAAAGGGCCCTTTTATTGTCAAGATGAAAGTTATTTTGCACTAATCAAACTTCAGAATAGTCCTGCTCATATTTTCTGATTGGTCTCCACATCTTCTCCCACCACACTGAATAGTGCAAACACCAGACTTCTCCATGATTGTTTCCGGCGCTGCTTTGTGACGATGTAAAGTTCAAGTGGAAGGAGATGGATATCAGGTTTAAGAATGAATCAAACTATATATATTGAGACCCAAACCAGCTTGATGCTAACCATTCTAGATTCTGAGTTTCCTTCAGAGGGGAATGGGAGGAGGATGGCAGTATTTTCAGCATGCTACGATTGTCACATACACCTGCAAAGTGGTATTTTGTCCAACTTCTGGGTGCAGCAATGTTGTACATATGTTCTCAGTGTCATAGCAAGTGATTGGAGGCTCGTCATTGATAGTACTGGAACCTCAACAACAAAGCAATAAAAAATATATATACTAAGAATCTAGTGGAGGGAAACAAATTCAATCCTGGCTGGTCTAAGGGACCAATAACCATTTAACCTTCGCACCCTATTCAACCCCGAGTTCAGTTTCATCCTTCACAGTGGAAGAGAGCACAGACAGTCACTGTCTAGACTCGCACATGATGGTTAGTTCATTGGGTGTTGCTGCTATAGCCCAGTATAAGTCAGCACCTTCATTAGAGCAAATTGTAAAAAAAAACAAAGAGAAAGGATGTTCTTGCTATTGAGGGAGTGCAGCGAAGGTTCACCAGACTGAGTCCCGGGATGGCAGGACTGACATATGAGGAGAGACTGGATCGACTGGGCCTGTATTCACTGGAGTTCAGAAGAATGAGAGGGGATCTCATAGAAACATATAAAATTCTGACGGGACTGGACAGGTTAGATGCAGGAAGAATGTTCCCGATGTTGGGGAAGTCCAGAACCAGGGGACATAGTCTAAGGATAAGGGGTAAGCCATTTAGGATTGAGATGAGGAGGAACTTCTTCACTCAGAGAGTTGTTAACCTGTGGAATTCCCTACTGCAGAGAGTTGTGATGCCAGTTCATTGGATATATTCAAGAGGGAATTAGATATGGCCCTTGCGGCTAAAGGGATCAAGGGGTATGGAGAGAAAGCAGGAACGAGGTACTGAAGGAATGATCAGCCATGATCTTATTGAATGATGGTGCAGGCTCGAAGGGCCAGATGGCCTACTCCTGCACCTATTTTCTATGTTTCTATGTTTCTATGAATCAAGATTTTCTAACTTCATGAAAAATTAATTGTGCAATGAAAAAATGGTGTGTAATCATTCTAGTGGTTTGTGGATTAGAGCTCCTTAAAACAAACATTGGTGGATTTGTTTTTATGATTTAATCATCTGTAAATTGTGATCTTATTCTCATTCATTTCATAAATAGAATTTCTCACAGATTAACATTATAAGATTCTTCACCTGCAAAGAAAATGGTGAAGCTAAACTGCACTGATCCAAGTGTTTATTTTGTTGCACACAAAATGGGGAACAAAGAAATGGCAGACCAATTGAACAAATACTTTAGTTCTGTCTTCATGAAGGAAGACACAAATAACATTTCGGAAATACTAGGGGACCGAACGAGAAGGAAGAACTGAAGGAAATCCTTATTAGTCAGGAAATTGTGTTAAGGAAATTGATGGGATTGAAGGCTGATAAATCCCTGGGGCCTGATTGTCTGCATCCCAGAGTACTTAAGGAACTGGCCCTAGAAATAGTGGATGCATTTGTGATCACTTTCCAACAATCTATTGACACTGGATCAGTTCCTATGGACTGGAGGGTAGCTAATGTAATACCACTTTTTAAAAAAGGAGGGAGAGAGAAAAGGGAAATTATAGACCAGTTAGCCTGACATCAGTAGTGGGGAAAATGTTGGAATCAATTATTAAAGATGAAATAGCTGCACATTTGGAAAGCAGTGACAGGATCAGTCCAAGTCAGCATGGATTTATGAAAGGGAAATCATGTTTGACAAATCTTCTAGAATTCTTTGAGGATGTAACTAGTAGAGTGGGCAAGGGAGAACCAGTGGATGTGGTGTATTTGGACTTTCAAAAGGCTTTTGACAAGGTCTCGCACAAGAGATTGTTGTGCAAAATTAAAGTACATGGTATTGGGAGTAATGTATTGACGTGGATAGAGAACTGGTTGGCAGACAGGAAGCAGAGAGTCGGGATAAACAGGTATTTTTCAGAATGGCAGGCAGTGACTAGTGGGGTGCTGCAGGGCTCAGTGCTGGGACCCCAGCTATTTACAATATACATCAATGATTTAGATGAAGGAACTGAGAGTAATATCTCCAAGTTTGCAGATGACACTAAGCTGGATGGTGGTGTGAGCTGTGAGGAGGATGCTAAGAGGCTGTAGGGTGACTTGGACAGGTTAGGTGAGTGGGCAAATATAAGGCAGATGCAGTATAATGTGGATAAATGTGAGGTTATCCACTTTGGTGGCAAAAACACATAGGCAGAATATTATCTGAATGGCGGCATATTAGGAAAAGGGGAGTTGCAACGAGACCTGGGTGTCATTGTACATCAGTCATTGAAGGTTGGCATGCAGGTACAGCAGGCGGTGAAGAAGGCAAATGGCATGTTGGCCTTCATAGCTAGGGGATTTGAGTATAGAAGCAGGGAGGTCTTGCTGCAGCTGTACAGGGCCTTGGTGAGACCACACCTTGAGTATTGTGTTCAGTTTTGGTCTCCTAATCTGAGGAAGGACATTCTTGCTATTGAGAGAGTGCAGCGAAGGTTCACCAGACTGATTTCCGGAATGGCAGGACTGACATATGGGGAAAGACTGGATCGACTGGGCCTGTATTCACTAGAGTTTAGAAGAAAGAGAGGGGATCTCGTAGAAACATATAAAATGGGACTGGACAGGTTCGATGCAGGAAGAATGTTCCCGATGTTGGGGGAGTCCAGAACCAGGGGTCACAATCTAAGGATAAGGGGTAAGCCATTTAGGACCGAGATGAGGAGAAACTTCTTCATTCAGAGAGTTGTTAACTTGTGGAATTCTCTGCCGCAGAAAGTTGTTAATGCCAGTTCGTTAGATATATTTAAGAGGGAGTTAGATGTGGCCCTTACGGCTAAAGAGATCAAGGGTATGGAGAGAAAGCAGGAAAGGGGTACTGAGGTCAATGATCAGCCATGATCTTATTGAATGGTGGTGCAGGCTCGAAGGGCCGAATGGTCTAATCTTGCACCTATTTTCTATGTTTCTATGGTTCTATTTGGTGTACTCTATGATAAACGACGTTGCAGACTGGCAAAATTAGCTCTATGACCTCACCTCCAGTGGCCACATCCTCCAGAGCCACTCCATGTCGCTTTGACATGTAGCCCAAGAAAGAGAAGACAACAAAACCAGAGAAGAAGCTTGTCACGGAGTTGACGAAACTTGTAATGATGGCATCCCTGAAAACAAAAAGGGAGAGTCAAATGTAATTTGAATCTTGCGGGGAAGGGAGGAATTGAGGGCCATCTATGATGTGTAGCACAGACTTTGCAGATGCAGCATCGAAAATCCAGAGTTCTGAAGTCCGGAAAAATGCAGAATCCGGAACGGCCTCGATCCCGAGGGTTCCGGATTTTGAACGCTGCATCTGTAGTGGTGAGAAGAAACATCCTCCCGATATGTTTAAAAACTCCCAAACATGCAAAGTAAGTATCTGTGTGGGACATGTCAGTTACAGCAAACGATGCATGGCTTCCGTCTAAGGCTGTAAAAGTAACAAGCAGTTTGGATCTCTAGGCAAGACACCTTCACTAATTCCACCACTCACTCCACAAAGTAACAGATACAAGAAAGAAGATGGGGGTACACCAAACCCACTCTAGGTGCCATAAAAATAGCAACTCAAAACAGCAGTGCCCAGACTAGGTGGCATGGCCCCTTTGGTCCTCCTTCCCTCTCTTCCCAGCCACTGCACTGATTCACGTCGGGCATCGCCTTCTGTTATTGAGCACAGAGGTCTGAGGCCTCGCCTGCACCTGATGGCAACTTTATTCAGAGAGCCCAGAAAGATGGCTCATGAGGGGTAGAAAAGATGATATACAGAAGAAGAACAGCAACTTGCATTTACATAACCCCTTTTATGTACTCAGGATGTCCCAAAGTGCTTCACAACCAATGAATTACTTCTAAAATGTAGTTACCGTTGCTCTGTAAATAAACACTTAAGGCGTGTTCTTCTGAGGTTGAGGTTAAGATATATTTTGGAAAGAAATCTTTTGGCTGCAACGTGTAACAATATTGCAAATGTGTTCATGAAGATTTCTTCTGGTCAGTTTTTCTAGTTAAATGTAAAAACAATGGACCTAAAATCGAGGTTGGAGGTTTCCTTCGTACAAATGCCTCCAACCTGAAAAAAATCTATGAATCTATGAATCTGTTGGTCCCGGAGAGACATAAGATCCCGGTCAGAGACCTAGATTTGCTGCGCAGCGCATGGACACCTGTCTTCGAGGTACGCAAGTCCAAGCTGCAGTCACGTGGGCCTGGACAACCAATCACAATGCCATATTCTCATTGTTAATAAAGGGAACTCCGTTTGTGCGAGTCCGTGAGTTCGGGAGAGTCCGAGTGCGGGAGTGTCCGTGAGTACGGGAGAGTCCGAGAGCGGGAGTGTCCGTGAGTACGGGAGAGTCCGAGAGCGGGAGTGTCCGTGAGTTCGGGAGAATCCGAGAGCGGGAGTGTCCGTGAGTTCGGGAGAATCCGAGAGCGAGAGAATCTGTGAGTTCAGGAGAATCCAAGAGCGGGAGAGTCCATGAGTTCGGGAGAGTCTGAGAGCAGGAGATTCCATGTGCTTGGGGAGTCCGAGAGCGAGAGAGTCCGTGAGTTCGGGAGAGTCTGAGAGCGGGAGAATCCATGTGCTTGGGGAGTCCGAGAGTGGGAGAGTCCGTGAGTTCAGGAGGTCGGGAGTTCGGAGATCCGAGAGGTCGGGAGTTCGGAGGTCCAAGAGGTCTGAGAGGTCGGTGAGTTCAGGAGGCCAGGAGTCCGAGACTTTGGGAGGCCACAGAGATCGGTGAGTTCGGGAGGCCAGAGGTCGGTGAGTTGGTAAATATCTCTCTTTGCTCTATTTCTTTTTAATTAGATTTTAAACTAGATGAGTCTAACTAGAGGGATGGTAGGGCAGCTCAGTCAAGTGGAGTGCACATCCTGCGGCATGTGGCAAGTCCTGGACGCTTCGCACGGCCTAGACAACCATGTGTGCAGGAGGCGTCCCCAGCTTCAACTACTCGGGCTCTGCGTATCAGAGCTTGAGCAGCAGCTGGAGTCAATACGGTGCATCCGCGAGGCTGAGAGCTACATGGATAGCACATTTCAGGAGATGGTCACCCCGCAGCTTAAACGCATGCCTAAATGCCTAAATCTAGCCACTTTATTATATATAAAATATGGTGTGTGGTTGCAACAATGTAATGGTATTGCCACTGTAGGTGGTGCTGTGAGTATAACACAACGTGACTCGATATCGTAAGTGTGGCGCCCCATGACATTAGAAGACTCATTAATCAACTGCCATTAATATCTGCTTATTTTAACTTTTGCTGATTACTAATATCTGACAGTGTGTGACGCTGCACCAATGCAATTGCTGGAGCATCACGGATATCTTGGTAAAGGTGAATAAAGTGCTTTTTACTTTGTTCCTGGCCAAGCTGTCTAACCTGCTATCTAAAATAATTATGGCCTCCGCTTTCACTTAAATTTTCTGATCAACAGCTGAATTCTGACCCTCCAGCACTTTAGCCCAATTGCTCAGCTACATTTTGTATACATTCACCTCCCCTCCTCTCTCTGCTTCCCCTTCTTCCTGTAACCCCTTTCCCCATCTCAGCCCCCTCTTTTTCTTTATCCCTTCCCATTCTTATCTCCCTCCTTCCTCCCTCTTCCATCCCTCAGGCATTCAGCCTCAGGCCATCTGTCTAACTTGTTCCCCTCATATCCTGCTGATTCCACATTCCAGTCCTTCAGCAAAGATTTCTGGCTTCCTAGCCTGCGGGCCTCCAAACCCCAAGACTTCTGTCACCACTTCCTTAGGTAGAAGATGTTTAACCTTGGGTTATCCACCTGTGTAAATTGCTCTCTCGCTTCTCGATAGCACAATTTGTGACCTCAACCATTGGGCATCTGGCCACCAGCTGACCTCCACTCTCCACTGCCAAAAACATGTTGGCACAATTCAGGCATCAGACTTCTACCCACCTCCTCGCCCCACCCAACCAACTTCTCCAAAACACACCTTTGTCCTCTGCTGCCAGTGTCCTAACAAAATTGGCACTTTTCTCTTTTAAAGTGCTTGTCCTATTGGAATTGCACTTTAAGGGGGAGAAATTCAGTTGGATAGCGCCCCTTAAAGGGTTTGCAGCCATGAGCGCTAGCATTAGCGGCGCTCAGCAAATTCAGTGTGCCAGTACCAGCAGTGCTGAGGAGTATCGCCCGGGAGCGTAGTGCCGATGTGCAACACCCTCAGTGTGGATGCAAAATTTGACTTGTGTTGCACCCGTAGTACCCCAGAGTGACACTGCCATAAATTGCTGGCGTGCAGAGCTGTCCCGGGGCGCTAAGATAAGGAATGACTGCATGAGGTTGATTTTATTTTGCGATTTAATTTTATTTAGTGTGAGTAACGTATAGGGAATGTTTTTTGTGTTTTTTGTTCCGATTCTTTTTTTGCAGGGAAGCTATGAAGCCAACTCTTTAGCATGGGATATTCAGATGCTCACCCGGCCTAGCACTCTAAGAGAAGTGTGGAATGCTTCCCTTAGTGTTCCACTCCACTGTCAGGGCACAACAACTGAATTTTATGGCTCCCGTCGCGAACCATTTTCTGGTACTAAATTTAGCGACCGCCTGATATTAGCGTCTTAAGAATTCTCCAATCAAATTTCCAGCCCAAATGTGTTTCTCAGCTCTATACTAGAAAAGAGACTGTTTTTCAAAGTTTCAGTTACTGCAGATGGATGGACAACCTGAACAGGAGAGATGTGAACACAAGAACTCAACCCCGTTCATTGAGAAACAGGCAGAACAAACAGTGATAGTGCTATAGGATGGCAAGCATACAGCGGTGCACAGGCAGAGGGCAAGAGACAGACAGACCACAATACTGAGCGAACACACAGTGACGATGACAAGTAGGAGCTAGACTGTCTAAAAGGATATAACCATGAGGTACACAGCATGAATACAACAAGCTGATACATGTTCTACAATGAGTGCAGATTGCTTATATTTCCATGGAATGCTATAGAATACAGGAAAGGAGAACACACAAATGGCAATGTGTTACGGGTGACCCTTATAGTCCATGTATGTTTTACAGCCATGATGGGCACAAGACAAAGGAGCAGCCATGGGTAGACACAACTAGAGAGTGTATTAGTAATTGTACACTAACAGGTGTAATACTTTTCACTATAATGGATCGACAAACTACAAGAACATTCCAAGTGCTATAAGCCCATGACCCACATGCACCACTTAGCACCTAATATTATAGAAAAAACAGACATACACAGAAAATAACACCGAAACAAGCAGAAGAGGAAAGAAAAAGACAAAAGGAACATGAAAATAGAACAGATGCAGATGAAAGAAATGTCTCTTCAACTTGCATTGATTAATGCGATGAGAGATCTACTTATAAAAATGTTAAATGATTAAACCATCTGCTTCCTCCTTTCCTCCTATGGGTATTCTTTCTTCAGCTTCTTCATTTTAGCTTTGATTTTATCTTATTTCTTATCTATTTTCATCTAGAATCTCCTGATTTCCCACCATACATTTAGTGGAAGATTGTTAGAAACCCTGGAGAAATGACCGTTTGCGTGTTTCGGTGACGGTCTCCATCCATCTTCTACCAAATTTATGGGGCGTGGGATCAGGAGAACTCTGCAGAAATTCTACCCATTTCTTTTTATCTGATAAAGTTGCCTGCCTCTAACGTCCTCCTATTTTTGATCTGAGATCCATATTATTCCAAATCTTTCTTTGCTTGGCTGAAATCTAATCTAAAGGTCAACTTTTCAGCCTATTAGAAGACACATCGTTGAAGTTTGACCCAATTGGATCATTGCAGGGAAAGTTTACGTGAATTTTCAGTTGACCCAGGGAGCACAAAATACTCAACATAACAATTTGATAACCCAGGTAAGTAGACATACCAAAATAATTTACCTCCACAAGGCACCTATTGGTAAAACACATAGCAGAATACAATATTGTATATTCAAAATATAAATGTATTATCTACAAGATAGTGAATTCTCCTGTAATTTATTACAAATCTTGTCATGTGATCCCATATCTTTAATATATCATAAATGTAATGTGCCTTTTGATTAACAATAATAAAATACAATATATTGTTTCTCAAATGACATTATATTCATCTCCAAATGGCATCAGAAAAAATTCACAACGAAGAAAACAATGTATCAGCTAAGAGAACGGAGATTGCCATAATTTCCTGATCTAGAGCAGGGATCAATTCCCTAACTGTGCAGAAGCAACAAAATAAACATCCCTCCTCCCAGTCAGGAGGTTATTTCAAAGTCTGTGGGGGTTAAATCGAGCCATGTAGTGCCCAGTTTTGAAGTCACAAAAAGTGCCCAAAATAGCAGAGAGGGAATCAGTTTTGGCTCTTGATAAGATAACTGGAAGAGAACAACCCTGATGGTGTTAACTAATAGACAGCCAATCTTTAGGCAAGCTTTTGAATACTCCATAAGGTATAAGAAGCATTAAACAAAGAAACCAAAGCTAGCAACATAGCCTACCTGTAGCAATTGTTATTAAATGTGTTATAGCTTGCAAATGCTATTAGTACACCAAAACCCACTCCAAGCGAGAAACATATCTGTGTGGCTGCATCTATCCAAACCTAAGAACAAAACAGATACACAAAGGAGAGAAAAAGAGCTGTTATTAGAGATAATTGCAGGAACCTATTCAGTACAGAGATGAAAGACAATATTAAAATAAGGGCAATTTTGTAAATTGTCGCGGTGTGCATCTGTACAATCTGTTTTGTAGGTTACTGCTCCATGTTTAGTTATTGGCAATCAGGGAAAGGATGCATAAATTGCCATCTTTTATATGCGTTTGCTTGCACAAGTTCAACAGATTAGTATGAACACAACTGTGGAGTAAAGCACTACGTGCAGGCAGTCAATAAATTTACAGAAATACCTTACTGAAAATGGATTGAATTATTCAATATTGATCAGCTATTGACATTGAAAACATAAAGCTGGTATCGATGCTATTGAAGAGTCAGGATACATTTCCATGGCAACTTCTCCAAGAAAATAAAGTAATTAAAGCAAATGTCACCTTTCTCAGGAATATCATTTTAAAGTAGCTGTAAAATGTCTCCTTTCCACAATAATTAACATCATGGTTATTGGAAATAACAAGCTATCTATGTATTAATTTTCCTTCTATATAATGAGGGTCGATGAGGGAAGTATATTTGATGTAGTGTATTTGGATTTCAGCAAGGTTTTTGATAAGGTCCCATATGGCAGACTGGTCACATGGCAGACTGGTCATGAAAGTAAAAGCCCATGGTGTCCAGGGCAAAGTGGTGCAAAGGCAGGAAGCAGAGAGTAATAGTTGATGGATGTTTTTGTGACTGGAAGGCTGTTTCCAGTGGGTTTCCGCATGGCTCAGTACTAGGTCCCTTGCTTTTTGTAGTAAACATCAATGATCTAGATTTAAATATAGGAGGTATGATTTTGCAGATGATACTAAAATCGGCTGTGTGGTTGATAATGAAGAAGAAAGCTATAGTCAGCAGGAAGATATCAATCAACTGGTCAGGTGAGCAGAACAGTGGCAAATGGAATGTAATCCGGAGAAGTTTGAAGTAATGCATTTGGGGAAGGCTAACAAGGAAAGGGAATACACATTAAATGGTAGGGTACTGAGAAGTGTAGAGGAACAAAGGGGCCTTGGAGTGCATATCCACAGATCCCTGAAGGTAGCAGGCCAGGTAGATAAGGTGGTTATCTAGGGCATATGGAATGCCTGCCTTTATTAGCCAAGGCATGAAATACAAGAGCAGGGAGGTTATGCTTGAACTGTATAAAACACTAGTTAGGCCACAGCTAGAGCACTGCGTGTAGTTCTGGTCACCGTATTACAGGAAGGATGTGATTGCACTGGATAGGGTACAAACGAGATTTACGAGGATGTTGCCGGGAGTGGATAATCTTAGCTATGAGGACAGATTGGATAGGCTGGGTTTGTTTTTCTTGGAACAGAGGAGGCTGAGGGGAGACCTCATTGAAGTGTATAAAATTATGAGGGACCTAGATAGAGTGGATAGAAAGGGCCTATTTCCCTTCGCAGAGGGGTCAACAACCAAGGGGCATAGATTTAAAGTAATTGGTAGAAGGTTTAGAGGGGATTTGAAGGGAAATTTCTTCACTCAGAGGGTTGTGGGGGTCTGGAACTCACTGCCTGAAAGTGTGGTAGAGGCAGAAACCCTCACCACATTTGAAAAGTACTTGGATATGCACTTAAAGTGCTGTAACCTGCAGGGCTACGGACCTAGAGCTGGAAAGTGGGATTGGACTGGATAGCCTCTTGTTGGCTGGCATGGACACAATGGGCCGAAATGCCCTCCTTCCGTGCTGTAAATTTCTATGATATAATTCCTTTCATAAAGTAAACAAGAATCTACCTCTTTTCATACAAATTACTAAGACAACTAATCCACTGTCTAAAATGTTTTATACGTTAGCATCTGCATAGAATCATTGAATCATAGAATGTTACAGCACAGAAGGAGGCCATTTGGCCCATTGAGCCCATGCCGGCTCTCTGCAAGAGTGCTTTAGCTAGTCCCACTCCCGCGTCCTTTCCCTGTAGCCCTGCAATTACTTTTCCTTCAGGTACTTATCCAATTCCCTTTTCAAAGCCGTGATTGAATCTGCCTCCACCGCCCTTTCAGGCAGTGCATTTCAGATCCTAACCATTTGCTGCGTAAAAAGGTTTTCCCTCATGTTGCCTTTGGTTCTTCTGCCAATCACCTTAAATCTGTGTCCTCTGGTTCGTGACTCTTCCACCAATGGGAACAGTTTCTCTCTATCTACTCTGTTTAGACCCCTCATGATTTTGAACACCTCTTTCAAATCTCCCAGCCTATCCATGTAACTGAAGTCCCTCATCCCTGGAACTATTCTTATAAATCTTTTCTGCACCCTCTCGAAGGCCTCCACATCCTTCCAAAGTGTGGTGCCCAGAATTCCACATAATATTCCAGTTGAGGCCGAACCAGTGTTTTATAAAGGTGGTTCATAACTTCCTTGCTTTTGTATTATATGCCTCTATTTAAAAGCCCAGGATCCCATATGCTTTTTAACCACTTTCTTAACCTGCCCTGCCACCTACAATAATTTGTACAGCTAAAGCCCCAGGTCTCTCTGTTCCTGCACCCCCTTTAGAATTGTACCCTTTAGTTTATATTGCCTCTCCTCATTCTTCCTACCAAAATGTATCACTTTGCACTTTTCAGCGTTAAATTTCACCTGTCACGTGTGTTCTCCTTCCACCAGCCTGTCTATTTCTTCTTGAAGTCTTCACTAACCTCCTCACTGTTCACTATACTTCCAAGATTTGTGTCATCTGCTAATTTTTAAATTGGGCCCTGTACACCCATATCCAAGTCATTAAAAAATATCAAGAAAAGGAGTGGTCCTAGTACCGACCCCTGAGGAATACCACTGTATACCTTCGTCCAGTCCGAAAAACAACCGTTGACCACTATTCTCTGTATTAAAGAATCAAAAAGGTTAGAAACTAATTCTTTACACAATCAGTGATTAGGATGTGAACATTTCTATCACAAACCATTGTTGAAACAGAGTCCATAAATTCTTTAATTTATTTGAAAAACTGGAATATTAAAGGGTATGGAGAGTGATCTGATTAAATGGGTCATATGGAGAAAAACACTGGAGCGGACTTAGTGAGCCTGTTTCTGTGCTGTAACATTATGATTCTAGTTGTTTTTCCACCACACAGTACATGCTCAGAATTTCTTCTCTAGCATATGTGCCACAGACTGTGATATGTTATCTATGTTTAAACAGCTCAAAGTCTGATTATTATTCTAGCATTTTGCCAAGTCAATCAACAGTCTAATGAATTTGATGCCTCTAATTGCCTGCATACAGCTCAATTTTGATAACTAATTTTATTGAGCTATTCTTGAGCTGGCAAAATATTTGAAAAGAAACAAAATGTAAGAGGAGTCATATAAAAGAGGTTCTTCCATTCTTCCCTGAATAGCTGATCAAACTGCTCCGATGGAACATTGGTTACCATCAGCTTCCATTGTCTGCTTCGGGTTTCCTCTATCATGTTGCATAATCAATGTTTTATTGTAGAATTGTCCTTTCAGTACAGAGAAAAGTGACAACTTATGCCTGAGTTACAAATGATGAGATTTGCCTATTTCAAAACAATTGCATAGGCTTTTGGAAGTTTCATTTTTCTGACATCTTAAATAACAACAATAATTGACATTTATATAACATCCTGAATGCAAAAAAACATTCCAAGGTATTTCACAAATAGGAGTTAGGAGACGGATACTGTTTCAGCAAGGGAAACATTGGGGGATAATCGAAAGTTAGGTTGAAGAAATGGATTTTGAGAAGGTTTTTGAAAGTGAAGGGAAGACAGAAAGGTTTGCAGAGAAAGTTCCAGAGAGTACTGGCTGTCTGCCTGTGTATCATTATGTCTACAATAGTTTCAAATGACTTCTGTATTAAAATGGATGAAAAAGTGCATTAGCGTTGGTAATGCAAAATAAAAATCTGATATTTAATATATAGCTTGATGCTATCAACAACCAGTTTAATATTGCTAGAGGTATTCACCTCCATTACTTTTATAATCTAAACAACAGAAGATCCAAAACAAAATACCGTGTGCCTCCATGAATAATGTTAGTCAGATTAAACAATTTAAACTCAAAATAATAAAGGTTTAGACTCAATTTAAAATAAAGTAGATTTAAAATAAATTTATTCTGAAGAAAGGCCCATTGGCAAAACATTAACTTGTCTAGATGTTGACCTGCTGTATGTTTCCAGCTTTTTATGTTTTTTTTCAGATCTTCTTCTTTTACAGTATTTTATTTATTACTGAAATAAATTGTGTGTTTCCATCTAAATTTTTACCTTTTGTTTCTTTTTCTCCAAGTTAATTTTCTAATTGTGTTTTTTTAACCTGCTGGGTATTTAAAATGTATGAAAAGCAAAACTATATTACCTTAATACCAAATCTCTCAAATCTCTCCTGCCTTCCACCCTATCACAGACCTTCCCTTTTGTTCTTTCCTCCCCTCCCCCTTTCAGTGCTTCTTAAGAATCTGTTCATTTCGAACATTCGCCAGTTCTGACGAAGGGTCAACGACCCGAAACATTAACTCTGTTTCTCTCCACAGATGCTGCCTGACCCGCTGAGATTTCCAGCATTTTCTGTTTTTATTACCTTAATACCATATGTGTTCATTACTGTATACATAAATTACATGCAGCCATATTTTAACAAAGGAAAAAAAAACAATGCCTATTTTATAACTGGACACAACAGAAGTATTAAGACACTGATCTTAAAGACTTACTGAGGCTTTACGGAGACGTAAGAAGTCAACACTTAGATATGCTTTGATTCCATCTATCGCTCCAGGGAGAGTGACTCCACGAAGTAGGAGGATAGTAAGAACCACGTATGGCATAGTAGCAGTAACCCAGACAACCTGTTGCATATAAGGTTAAACAAATTGAATCTTAAGACTTTTTCACACTTTATTGATTTCTTTTAAACTGGGTTTCATCTACATTGAAGCTTCATAGCATTTAAAACAAGAATAAATTAAATATTACATTTATTATTTCCTTCACTAAATAAACACAAGACAGCTCCAAAATAAATTAGATGTACAAGTACATATAAAGATGATGAAACATGAACAGAAAAAAATAGTTAAGAGATGATGTAGCAGTTTTCTACATATGCTATAGATGTAATTGTTAATTTAACTTCCCGCAACACTGATTTTTCATACTACACTCATGCAAGCTCACCCATGTAAAATAATATTTAATGGTGGTGGAATCATTTCAGAATTAATTTAGAAATACAGATAAAGTTTTGCAAGGAGCACAGACTATGTTGTGCAATGGATTTGCATACTTCCTTTCATCTCTATAACCTGTGTTCAAATGCAGTCCATACTAATGGGATGAAAATCTGAAATAGTAGTTGGGTGAGCTACCGGCATCTGTTAGGCAGTTCGCCTATTTTAAATAGATGAATTTTGGTTAACTTGCCTCGATGGTAGTGCCCTGAAGGTAAGTCACTGGAGGGGGTGCAGTTGCAGGAAGGGGGTGGCCGATCAGGATTCTGTGGAGTCAGGGGAAGTACTCCTGCTCCTCCTGGCTCCATAGCAACATCTTTTTAACATTTCTTTTTCTTCAAATCTAACCTTTTGCTGGTGGCCACTGAAGAATCCGAACTAGAGCAGGCCCGGCTCCTGCTCCACTTTGCGATGTCCCATACCCAAGAGGGGACTTAAAACAAGTGCAAGGACCCTCATTTCTCTATTTAAGGCTCTAACACCTGTTTTAGGCAGCATCCAGGGACATCCTGAAAAATGGCCTGACATAATATCAGGTTGGATGTGTTGAAAGCGTCCTTCAGGCATGGGACATTGATATCCAAAATTGGTCTAGTTATGCCCATGTTAAGACTATGAAACGAGTGCAACGAGGTCCAATTTCTATCCAATCGTCTGTACGATGTACATTCATTGATGTTAGAATGTAACAGAATAGTGGGATCACCTTGCCAGAAGTTCGAACTCCCTTCCACAGGCTGAAGTAAAGGGTGACAATAACCACAAATAAGCAGCAGGTGAGTTGCCACCTGGGCTTGCCAATGTCATGGATCCCTGTACTTTCATGAAGATGAAGAACACCACGTCTGTTTAGAAACAAAAATATAAATATATTTATTGAGACAAGAATGGTTTTGTAACTTTGCTGCACACTAATAAACCTCATAAAACCACAGATTTACTTTACATTATACTTTAAATTATTATTGCAGTACCAGTATATGTACAAAGATTACTATTGTCCTCTGTAATGAAGCAGGATACTACTGATAAGCTTGCATGGAAATTTACCAGGTTATTTTTCTATGGTAACTAATATAGGTTCTGTTTAACCTAATAATCTAGTGAAACTATCAATACCTTTTAATCTGTGGGCTTCCAACCCTACATATTGTCTATTTCCACCTCCACAATATCTCTTGTCTCTTCCCATACCTCATATCTTTGTCATTTCCAGACCCAACTTCTTCAATGCACTTCTTGTTAGCTCCTGAACTTTATGCTGCTTTGATTCTGGAGTAGCACTGTCACCTCTAAGTCAGAAGGTTGCGGGTTCAAGTCACACACTATACACTTAGGAGCTGAAATTGCCCCTTTGCACAGGACCAGTTAGCACTGCTGGTCAGCGCTAATGGAGCACTAATGAGTTAGTGCGTGGGCACAGCGGCCACATCGACCAGCGTGGAATGTCCCCCGGAGTTCCCTGGCGAAAAGTGGTTTGCGCTGCACCCCGCGATTAGTGCATCGGCACAGCGCACAGATAGCGATGACGACATCGGTGTGTGTGCCGACCCCTTATCACCTTGCGCCGACCCCTTTGCGCTCCTTGGGGGAAATAGCCCGCCGGGGCGCAAGGTTGGCATAGGGCGATGCCATCGACAGCAAGAATCTGTGGTGGCTATGGCGCCCCGGCCGCCCTTAAAGGGGAGGTGGCAGTGCAGCGACCACCATCTTTTTTCTGTCGGTCAACTTTTCAATCGGCCTGACAATAGCGGCCGCTGGTGTGGCCAGGCCGCCAGCATGCAGACTGGCAACCCCTCTGGGGTGCCAGGCCACCGGCCCAGCCGACACCCTCCCTGGTGGCCCAGTCGGCGCTACTAAAGAGGCGGCTGAGTTTGCAGCGGCCCTTCCCTTTAAAAGGGGAGGGATGTTGTGACACGTCAGTGTGACACTGACATCATCAGCGTTGCGCTGATGTGCTGAGCGCCGCACCCCATGAGCACCATGCGACCGTCGTGAGAACACTCCATTAGCACAACAAACATTTTTTTTCCTCAAGGAGGCCAATTCTGCACTAGCGCAAAAAAAACATCCAATTCGAATGATGTACTCCAAACCCAGCGAGGGGCAATTTTGGCCCCTTAAGCACATAACCCAAGTTGACACTTCAGTGGAGTATTGATAGAGTGCTACATTATTAGATGTGCATTTCAGGTGAGAAGTGCAATCGAGGCCCCATCTGCCTCTTAGGTGGATGTAAAAGATCCCATGGCACTACTCAAATAACAGGGGAGTTCTTCCTGTGAGCAGGCCAACACCAAGGAAAAAATAAAGAAAGATTTTGTAGTCATTCATCTCATTGCTGTTTGTGGGACCTTGCTGTGTGCAAATTAGTTGCCATGTTTGCCTACATTACAACAGTGACTACACTTCAATAGTACTTCATTGGCTGGGATGTGCTTTGGGACATCCAAAGGATATAAATATTCTTTTTATTTCTTGCATTAATTCATTGCAGTCAGCCAGTTTAGGCAGGAAGCCATTAAGTCCCCCATGCTATTTTAATTGCCTCCCCACCTGATTTGTTCGGGGGGGAGAGGAGGAAATGAGTTAAACTTCCCCTTCACTTTATACATTATTTGCTAACACTTTAGGAGCACTAAATGAGTGAGCCTGTTTCTCTATTGGAGCCATTTTATCATTTGTCTTTCTAATGTATTTTCACAGGAGTTCCTTGTATAGCATCCAATATTTTTCACTTCTTTCAAACATTTTATAATCTGTTTGTATACTATTATATCCAAAAGCTGATTCTTTGTGAAAGTAATTTGCATCTCGATACTCTTCACTTTTATCTGCTTTTCTTGCCTTCCCCTTTGTTTTGTTCAGCCTTATAAATTCTGCCTGTTCTGATGAAAGGCTTTCAAACAAAATACTTCTTCGCTTTTTGATGCTGGTGGATCTATTGTGGACTTCCAGCAATTCTATGTTATTCCAGAATTTTGCCTCTTGAAATCTTAATGGGAATTGTATTCAATAATTTGCTCATTGGTGCAATTCTAAATACCGAACAACAACAAAAACTTACATTTATAGAGCGCCTTTAACATAGTAAAAGCATTTGTCAGAGATAGGATGTAAGGAGCATCTTAAAGGAAGAGAAAGAGATGGAGAGGCGATAAAGTTTAGGGAGAGAATTCAAATGATTAGGGTCTAGGCAGCTGAAGGCACGGCTGCCAAAGATGGAGCAAAAAAAATTGGGGATGTGCAAGAGGCCAGAATTGGACGAGCGCAGTGATGTTGCAGGGTTGAAGGGCTGGAAATATTATCTATGCACCTGAATCAAAAATGTTTATGCATCTCAATCACAAGATTCTATCACAAGCCTTTTTTTAATGTTACGCTCGTAAGTTTCTGGACCATAAGACCAATTTTATGAATGTGTGTTATTGGCAGGGAATCATATATGCAAGCCCTTCAATTTTCTGTTCATTAAAATGAAAATCATGGGTAGTGCACCCAAGATTGCATGATATCTGCAGCCAAAGTGTGATGTTCATGCGCATTCATAAAATCAGCTCTCAAATGCCAAAATAATACAAGACAATTTTCTTTAGTGTATGTTACAGTGATATGCTCTTTACATATTAGCCCCAAAATTGCAAGACTCCACTCCCAGCATTGAGGCTTGTTTGATGGAATATCTATTAATTACCCATTAATTGGAAAATCAGGCACAGAGATCAGCATGTCCGATTCACAGCGCTCCTGATTTTGCTATAAATCAATGATGTATGGAAAATTGTGAGCATCAGAAATTGGCTGCTCTGACCTGCACTCTGTTCAAGTGAGTCTTGCAATTTTGGGCCTATTAATTTTCCCCTAAAAAACAGGTGGGTTTGGAGCATGGGGCAATTAAATTGTTAAAAATGGAACTCCGAATCTCATCCTCCCTCCAACCCGCCCACGCCCGGTAGTAAGTAGTTAGCGCTCTGTTATCGCCCCCTGGAGGAAATAACAGGAGGCGCTAAGGCAGCCAATTTCTAGGCCAGGCTTAGAAATTAGCCTCCTGTTGTGTGGCGGCGGTAGAACGTTGTACCCCGATCTCCTTTGCCCTGAGATCACGACATCATCGCTGTGCACATCACTCTGGTAACGCCCCGGACCCGAAATTCGGTTCAGTCTACTGCAGCATCGCCAGACGAAAACACCGGTAGCTGCAGGAGGTGTTGATTGGGAGGCCAGGCGCTTCGGGTGCAAAAGTTAAAGGCGAGGTGGCCGAGGTAAGTAAAAAAAAATTCAAAAATGGTGTTGCTCATTTTTTTAGATTTCTCTTCGGCTGCAATAGATCAGCCCAGCACCCTGCTGCAGTGTATCGGTCAGATCGGGCCAGATCACGGTTGCTTTTGGGGCCCAGGTAAGTGTTTTCAATGCAGAGCCTGCAGCGATGACCCTTCCCTTTAAGCGAGGGAAGGAGCCTTCAAATGCGGCAGAGCTGCATGGCCCAATGTGCAGCGCTGCACACCTACTGCCCCGCCTGCATCCTGTTGCGCCCCAGGAAGGAAGTGGAGCACTTGATTAAGGGAATCAAGGGATATGAGCACAGTGCTGGAAAGTGGAGTTGAGGTAGAAAATCAGCCATGGGGATACTCCTGTTCCAAATTTTTATGTTCTTATGTTCTTATTTAGCGCTCCACTTCCTTCCTGGAGCGCAAACCCCGAATTTCTTTAAAGCTGAAAATCATTAGCGTCTGGTGATAATTTTTTTAACTTTTAAAGTTAACGCACCAAACGGAGCACTCCCGAATTTCTCCCCTATGTGTCCTTGTACAGAAAGCACAGAGAGTTAGTATGCAGCAAAGCAAGCAATTTGGATGGCAAATGACATATTGGCCTTTATTGCAAGGGGGATGGATTACAAGAAGTTGTGCAACAGTTGTATAGGGTTTTGGTGAGACACACCTCGAGTACTGTGTACAGTTTTGGTCTCCTTTTATGTGGAAGGCTATATTTGCCTTAGAGGTGGTGCAACAGAGGTTCAGTAGATTGATCCCTAGGATGAAAGGGTTGTGCTATGAGAAGAGATTGAATAGATTGGGCAGCCTAAAACATTGGTCAGAATTTTCAGAGGTGAGAACGGGTGGGTTGGAGATGTGAGGGGAAGTGTAAGTTGAAAAAATGTGGACCCTGACCCCAACTCCCCAAGGCTTCTTCGGCAGCACCTCTCGAACCCGTGACCTCTACCACCTAGAAGGACAAAGGCAGCAGGCACATGGGAACACCAACAAGTTCCCCCCCCAAGTCACATACTATCCTTACTTGGAAATACATCGCCATTCCTTCATCGGCGCTGTGTCAAAATCCTGGAACTTCCTCTCTAATAGCACTGAGGGAGTATCTTCACCACACGGACTGCAGCGGTTCAAGAAGGCCGCTCACCACCACTTTCACAAGGGCAATGAGGGATGGGCAATAAATGATGGCTTTGCCAGCGATGCTCACATCCCATGAACGAATAACCCCATCTGCAACATGGAGGGACGGGAAGGGTGAGCGGGGGGCGGAGATGGGCTGCCAACCTGCTGCCAGGTGGTGGGTAGGCAATTAAAATATTATAAGGCCCAAGTTTCCACATGATTTGCGCTTGATTTTTAGGAGCAACTGGTGGAGAATGGACTATCTTAGAAATCACAATTCTCCACATTTTTTTTTCTGCAGTTCTAGTCAGGTAGAACAGTTCTACTTTGGAACACAATTTTTTCTTCAAAAGGGGGCGTGTCCGGCCACTGACGCCTGATTTGAAAGTTTCCACAGTGAAAACGTACTCCAAACTAACTTAGAATGGAGTAAGTGAAGATTTTTGTAGAACTGAAAAAACCTGTTCTACACATTAAAAAATCAGGCGCAGATTACAAATTAGGCGTCCAGAACGAGGTGGGGGGGGAGGGGGGGAAGGGAAGTCATTAAATTCTACAATAAATCCTTATTTATACTTCTACAAATATTATACAAATAAATCCAACCTGAATAAACATTTATAAGCAAAGAAAAGCTTAAATAAACCATCTTCCTATCTGTGTGAAAGTGCTTCAGCCAGGGCTCACAAGTTCGTTCGTTCGTTCCCGACGGCGAGCGGGCACGACCGGAGCGGGGGGAGGGGGCAGGAAGACGTTCCCGACGGCGTGCGGGCCCGAACTCAGCGGTGTGGGGAGGAAGACGTTCCAGACGGCGGGCGGGAAGGAGACAGTGAGAAGGCTGCAAGTGCTGATGTGCTGATGGCAATGTGCTTTTATTAAAAAATGTTCAAAAATTAAACAGCTACAAAGAACTACAAAAATGGCCGAGTGCCAATGTTTCCTTCATACTGCACGTGCGCGAACGCTCCAACGCGCACGCGCAGCATTGCCGGCAGGAAAAAAACTAATTTAAATAGTACCCGCCCCCTCCCACTTACAAAATCGGCGCGAGTGTAGGCTCCGCCCCCCTGGGCGCCGCGCCAAACAGACAAGGAGCTGCAGGGCTCTCCAGAATCGCAAGGTTTTTTTCAGGCGCCGTTTTAGGCGCGAAAAACGGGCGCCCAGCTCGGAGGGGCGCCCGTTTTTTATCGTGTGGAAACTTGGGCCCTAATAATGAGGCCAGAAACCTGTACTTAAACTTGCTTTGCTGGTTTCACTGCAGGCGGCCGAGGATCCTGGGGCTCAGGGAGCAATCCTAGTGGACCAGGAGGAGCAGAAGTGCTTTATCCAAGCCCCCTAAGCTCCACCACCATCAGACTGCGTCGGACTGCCAACAACCCCGCCCCCCCCCCCACCCCCCCCCCCGGGATCAGACTACCACCTCCCCATGGGCCTGCAACACCCTCCCCCCCACCCACGGGATCGTGATTCGGCCCTGGGGTCGGGGATTAGACCCCTCCCAGGAATCAAGCTCACCCATCCCCCCCCCCCCCCAGGATTGGGGATTGGATGCCTTCCCGATGATCAGACCTGGCTTGGATTCCCCTCCACACCAACCTGGGCCCAGCACTTACCTTGTCCTGTGGTCTCCTGCTCCGTGTTTCTCGCTCGACTGGAAGCCAGCCTATCAAAACTTCACAGTGTGTTGGTAAACCCGGCCGTCTGGGTTTCCCGCCGTCTCCCGAGTCCCTCCACACCGTGTGGCGGGGGCGGGGGAGGTGGGAACCAGCAAAATCCAACACTTTAACTCTGTTTCTCTCTCCACAGATGCTGCCTGACCTGCTGAGTATTTCCAAAATGTTCTGTTTTTATTTCAGTTTTCCAGCATCCGCAATATTTTTGCTTTTCAGTCGACTGGGCCTATACTCTCTCGAGTTTAGAAGAATGAAAAGTGATCTCATTAAAACATACAAGATTCTGAGGGGGTTTGACAGGGTAGATGCTGAGAGGTTGTATCCCCTGGCAGGAGAATCTAGAACTGGGGAGCACAGTCTCAGAATAAAGGGTCGGCCATTTAAGACAGAGATGAGGAGGAATATCTTCACTCAAAGGTTGAGAATCTTTGGAATTCTTTACCACAAAGGGCTGTGGATTCTGAGTCATTGAGTATATTCAACGCTGAGATCAATAAAATCTTCCTTCCTGGGTCGGTTCTTACTCGTAAAATAACTGTGTGTTAATGATGCACTTCGTTATTAATTGAAAATTGGTCAGCAAGTTCAAAGGATTAAGACATATGCATGAGTTGTGAATCTCCAGAACTTGCTGGTCGATTTACGCTGCTCCACCTTCGCACAAACGGCATCTCATCCTTAGCCTTCCCATTGTTTTTAAGAACTTACTGGATTTGCATATTAATTGTCCGTTAAACACGCCACAGAAATTTAAGTCTGGTAATTAACAGCTTTAGTACCTTTTTAATGACGTGATAATTGTTAATGCACTGCCAATCAACCTCTCTGAACAATTTAATTTGTGGAGTTTCATTCCATCAGGTGGTACTAGTTCTTAGAGATTTACAAATTATTATTTAATTTTTTTTCTTTCTTTTCTTTACTGTCTCCATTTTTTTCTCTCTTAATCCAATCTTTCTTTCCCTCTCTTTATTTCTCTCTCTGTACTTTATTTGACACCAATTCACATTCCTTCTCAGTCACTCATCTGTTTCTTTCACAACCCTTAAATCTCATTAGTTAAGAAGGTACAGTGTTAGTCCCGACTTTCAGTGAGGTACCAGATGTCCTTGTATGCCGTTATCAGCTCACATTTCCAGCAAGTTATGGCAAAAAAACGTTTGACTTGAATGGTGCAGAAAAAAGACCGACTAACAAGGCGTGCCAAGAGATGCTCCACTCCAGCATGATCTGGTCCAATTTTGTTTGTCATATTCTTTCAAGCAAATACGGTAGGAGGTTTAAAAACATTCACATTTCAACTGGCCTAAATGAAACAATGAGAACAGTTTGATTGACAATTTAAAACCACAGGATTTTTTTTTCTGATCAGATATTTGGCAAATCTGTGAGTTAGAGTTAGAAATTATGTGACGTTTGGTTACAGGAAGAAGGGTGAGTAGAATTATGTATTTAAAATTTAGAAGGAACATGAAAGTAAAGTACAGAGGAGCAAATTACTAATAAAATAGAGTGAGAGAGGCAGGAAGAGAAAGTGAAAGAGAAGGGTGTGTAGCATGGTGTATTTAAAGTCTAGAAGGAACAAGAAAGTAAAGTACAAGGGTAAAATTATCACAAAAATATTAATAAAACAGGGATCAAAAGAGAAAGGGAGAGAGAAAAAGAAAGGGAGTAAAAGAGAAAAAGTGAGAGAAAGAGAAAGTGAGAGAGAAAGAGAAAAAAATAGAGAGAAAAGAAAAATTGTGATAGAGAGAGAGACAGAGAGAGATCACCTATCAGACAACAATCCTTTTCATAATGTGCAGTGTCAGGTAGAAGGGAGTGTATTTCTTGCCAACTTTCAATTACCTCAAACCTGGGACTTGCATTCCCTATCCAACCTGCCCTGTAACAAAAGTTAAAGAGTCGCAAAAGCTATAACCTTAACTATTCCAACCAACATCAGAATCAGTGTTACAACATAAAAGGATAATAGTGTCTTTAGCAAATGGTAATGCTATGAAAGGTACCACCTAATCCTAGGAGCGACTATGATAATACTCTTCTACTTACTCGTAGTATTCAGCTGCAGGATTGGTTTTGTACTCATAATACTTTGTGGCGGTGTTTTGCTGCGTAAAGTTGCTGAATTCAGAACAATTGGGGCTGTTCCAGCTGTTGTTGCAATGGATCCAGGGCAGCTCCGTGGTAAAGGATGAGAACAGGTAATATAGAGCCCATGCGATGATTACATTGTAGTAGAAACCAACATAAAGTGCAATCAGTATAACTGTGAAGCCAACGCCTAAAACAATAATGCAGATAACAGAGAATCAGTGTCTGGAATAACTCTTCATTGTTATTTTAAAAGTAGAATCAAGTACAATTCTTATAAAAATGAAATTATGATGATTACCACTCATTGTACTGTAGAAAAAAAGTGACTCTGAAAGTTGATTATATGAAGAATACAAGGGGGTAATAGTAATTATAAGGGTGTAATCTAACTGAGGATTTGAAACATGTCAAGAATTACAAGTGCATCGCTCAAGTATTTTATAAGTAGCACCTGATGCCTGAGATCAGATTGCTGTCTAGAACTCACACCAAGATATCCAGTGCATATATTTTTATAATAATATCTAAACCGTCAATTTTATGGTGATTTTATTCTATTTGGGGCCTGTTCAATGCTAACAGCAACCTCTCAGTGCAGACACTGACTGCTGATAAACTGCATGAATGATGACACACACCAGAGAATTAACAAATGCAACAGCATTGCTGCAAGTTTATCAAGAAATAATTTGCCGTTGATTGCCAGGAATATTGTCAGTCACTATTGCTATCACATATCAGTACATTTGTGTTGCTGAAGTTGATATTGCTTCTGATGGGGCATGAGCGTATAATTGATTTGTGTTTCGGCCGATATATGGCACATCAACAATATCATTTCTACCACCACAAGGATATTACTCAAACTGCACAATGTCTCAGAAAAGCTTTCTTTTTGGCTCAGGGCTAGCCTGGAATGGACTGAAATTATTTATCATTTTTTATTTATCATCTTTTCTTTCTGCTCAATCTTCTATACCAGGTCAACGGTTGCAGAAGTGCATCTAAATATGAACGTTGGCTGTGGTGAATCAAAACTCTTTTATTAAACAGTGTTAAATTATGACAATCTATGTGATACTCAATGTAGCATAAGAACTGTAAATATTTGAGTGATTTAAATCTAAAGACACATGTGTCCATTCAATGTTGTCACTCTGCAGAACTTTGACTATAATGTCTAAATCTATTAAATTATATAACACAATAGGTTAACAAATGTAATATTCTCCAACTTAACTTTAATTTGAATAAATCTATACATTTCTTTTACAGCAATGTCAATAATAAATGCTATTATGTTCATTATTAGGAAGTAATACATTGTAATATCATAGGGCAGGTCAAAATGAATGGACTGGCATTACAAGAAGGCATTTTGATGTTGATTCCAATACCCTCTAATAAAGCCAACTAAACAGATTTGCATCTGGTATTTATCAAAACAGGTACACACAAAAATTGAAACAAAAGCTTTGTAGATGTTTCTAGAGAACTAAACCTGCAAGCACAGAAAGATAGTAATAAATATTGAATATACCTTTTCTGACAGTGAATATTTTGCACACTGACATTTTTGTAGGACATCGTTATAGTCTCCCTTTGCAGGGCTTCCTGTACTGAAGAGTGCAACACAAATGGAGTGTGCACCTGCACCATGAAACAGTGGATGCATTGGCTGTCTCACGTAAAAAATAGAGAAGGATGACAATGGGTGTAGACAATTCTTCAGAGAAACATGTAGGATATTTCTAACAGATTCATGCTCTGAACCAAAGTTTCTTCAGTGAGTCTTGCATTTCCACTGTCTGATCTATTCATAAACTGGCACACAGGATAAACTGCTCTGAAATAACTGTCTCATTTAGAGTCTAGAACAAAGGGACACAGTCTTAGGATTTAAGACTGAGATAAGGGGAATTTCTTCACTCAGAGGGTTGTGAATCTTTGGAATTCTCTACTCCAAATGGCTGTGGATCCTGAATCCTTTAGTCTATTCAAGGCTGAGATAGACAGATTTTTGGACTCTAGCAGAGTCAAGGGATATGGAGATTGGGCAGGAAAGTGGAGTTGAGGTCGAAGATCAGCCATGATCTTACTGAATGATGGAGCAGGCTTGAGGGGCTGTATGGCACACTCTTGTTCCTAATTCTTATGTTCTTATGCTCTTATGTTATAAACTAAAAACACTGAGAAAATGTGCATGTTTTTGAAACATTGAAGCTGAAGAAATATTGTGAGAGACCATATAACAGTCCAAATCGACATTAATAATAGATAGATTTCAACACTGAGAATTGTTCAGTTATCAGCTGCTGGTATTGAGATTAGCACGGAGAAACATTCTGTTTTAACATTGTCCATCAGAATCTTTCAAATGGCGAAACAATAGTAGCATAATTAATAAGAACATAAGAACTAAGAAATAGGAGCAGGAGTACGCCATAAGGCCCCTCGAGCCTGCTCCGCCATTCAATAAGATCATGGTTGATCTGATCATGGACTCAGCTCCACTTCCCTGCCTGCTCCCCATATCCCCTTATTGTTTAAGAAACTGTTGATTTCTGTCTTAAATTTATTTAATGTCCCAGCTTCCACAGCTCTCTGAGACAACCCTCTGAGAGAAGAAATTTCTCCTCATCTCAGTTCTAAATGGTTGGCCCCCTTATTCGAAGATCTTGCCCTCTAGTTCTAGTATTCCCCTTCAGTGGAAACATCCTCTCTGCATCCACTTTGTCAAGCCCCCTCATAATCTTATACGTTTCGATAAGATCACCTCTCATTCTTCTGAGTTCCAATGAGTAGAGGCCCAACCTACTCAACCTTTCCTCATAAGTCAACCCCCTCATCCCTGGGATCAACCTAGTGAACCTTCTCTGAACCACCTCCACAGCAAGTATATCCTTTCGTAAATATGGAAACCAAAACTGCACGCAGTATTCCAGGTGTGGCCTCACCAATACCCTGTACAGCTGTAACAAGACGTCCCTGCTTTTATACTCCATCCCCTTTGCAATAAAGGCCAAGATTCCATTGGCCTTCCTGATCACTTGCTGTACCTGCATACTATCCTTTTGTGTTCCATGCACAGGTAACCCCAGGTCTCGTTGTACTGTAGCACTTTGCAATCTTTTTCCATTTAAATAATAACTTGCTCTTTGATTTTTTTCTGCCAAAGTGCATGACCTCACACTTTCCAACATCATACTCCATCTGCTAAATTCTTGCCCACTCACTTAGCCTGTCTATGTCCTCCTGCAGCCTCTTTATGTCCTCCTCACACATTACCCTTCCTCCCATCTTTGTATCGTCAGAAAATTTGGCTACGTTACAATCAGTCCCCTCTTCCAAGTTGTTAATATAGATTGTAAATAGTTGGGGTCCCAGCACTGATCCCTGCGGCACCCCACTCTGATTGCCAACCAGAGAATGAACCATTTATCCGGACTCTCTGTTTTCTGTTTGTCAGCCAATCTTCTATCCATGCTAATATATTACCCCAAACCCCCAATGTGTTGGTAATAATAGGACTGTAAAAACCTTCTTTCAGATTTTGGAACTATACACAGCCCAGCAAATGAAACGCTGCAGCGTTATTTGTATCCAGTTTTCTTCACTCCTTTTCTGAATGTACTGACTCACGCTAATTTGTAATTCCAGTTCGAGCTATCTCGCCCATTCTTTAAGTGTGGACAGTTTTGTTTCTGAGAGCATCAAAGGCACGCCTCATGCCATGCTATCCTTACTCCACACGTACATTTGCTCTCACAGCCCAACAAGTAGTGATCGGAAGTGGAAATTTTAGCTGACATTTTCTCCATCTCCTTTAAAAGGCCCCACTAATGAATGCAAAGGAGATGTTTACCTTTAAATATGGGGCAGATCTTCCAAACTCCTGCTGCCCCTTCTCTGTTGAACTGTCCCAGTGCTAACTCCATATAAAACAGTGGCATTCCAGCAATCAACATAAAGAACAAATAAGGAACGAGAAATGCTCCTGTAGGAAACAAAGAACCTTTTAGTATTCTTACGGCAGCGGCGAGACTCGAGCTGTATATGTACACTTACACATATTAGCCTATTGTCTTCAGGGTCTGGCCACAGAGTAACGATTGCATTGGGGTAAATGGAGAGATATGCGTTCTGTACCAAGCGACAGGGTTTCACGAGCACATAAGGGGACTTCAAACAGAACAGCAATTAGTGTATTTTCACTTCGCTCACTCACTACTTTAAGTTACAAATACTTCGCGATTATTTAATATATCAATGAAATACTTCGCCATATGTCCAATTACTAACTTTAAATCATCAAACGATCATTACCACTATAGTCCATTCAGTATGCGGTCAAAACACACATCTATCCGAGATATTCTTAACATTTATAAACGTTTTCTTAGGAGATTAGGAAAGAATATGCGGACAAAACTGTTAACAGCAAGGGGAAAGCAGCAAGAGGAATTACTGATGATGCTGAAGGTTTCCTACCTCCGCCGTTGCGATAACACAGGTAAGGGAATCTCCAGACATTGGCCAAGTCCACGGCAAAGCCAACAACTGAGAGCAGGAAATCGATCTTCTTGGCCCAGGTCTCCCTGTTCTCGGTCTCACGATCTCCTTCTCCAGAAGGCTGGGGAGAGCTGATCAGAGTCGAATTGGTAAACTGAACGCCATTCTGTTCCTTTACCAGAATCAGCTCTACCTTCTTGGTCTCCATCCTGTTGAACTCTTGGGCTGGAGCCACAACTGAAGACATTTGAAGGTTAGGGAGTCTGCCTTTGATCATGGGAGCCCGAAGCTCTTCAGATCGTCAACCACCTCAAGGCACGAATACTCGTCAATTCGTGTTAATGGCAATAACAACAGAAGATGTCAATAAACGTCACCGATCCAACCTAGAAAACAGGAGAACACGCAACCATTAAAAAAATACATTTACCGAGTCAAAAAAATAATAAAACGAACACATCAAGAAACAAGAAAAAGTATGAACCTTACATTTGAAACAGCTGCCGTTAATTGTATTGATCAGGTTCTCGTATGACATTCGATAACTTGCTTTGATGAGATTAATCTTTATATGTTGGATATATGTGGAGTAGTTCCTGTACTATATTGTGGGCAGTACTTTTCTACGTGATTTTGATAATATAACATATAGTAAATATAGATTTTAATTTTGTTTTTCTAAGTTAACGACTCAATTACCATTTTGTTAAACTATAATAGCCTTAAATATTAACAATACTTTGAAAAACACGTTACAATGTTTACAAATATATATCCCATCCAAATACGCATGCATAAATGCGCAGTTTTACCTGATATAAATTCTACTTTCAAGGAAGGTTGTAACATCAATATTGCAATATACCTTAAAAGTTCTTTCCGGCAAGCCCGGTCTTTAGCTGCCAAACAAATACGCAGATATTCTTTACAATATCCGGAAATCTAGTACCATCTAACAGCTGAAATAGAATATCAAGCTCACCATGGTTGACAACAGCAAATGCTTTTTGTTCTATGAAATAAACACTTTTACCAAAAAGATTGTTTTTTAAAGGATAATAAACTTCCAATATATTTTGTTCCCGTGTATCCATCTTGCCTTTTTGGAATTTAAACAGTCAAAACAGAATTGATTGTGACTCTGCTACACCAACACATTGCGTTATCAAGATGAAATAAAATAAAATAAAAATTGGAGAATGACAAAAAAGAATGGTAGATAATCGGCTTTACCTGTTTTAAAACATAGAACTGATTGCAATTACTGCAATATCATCCTCATCTCAGAGTTCAGTAACTACACAACAAACTAGTTAGCAGAGGAGGTAAAACGAAATCTAGAGGAACTACTGTCAATTAGATTCTGGACAGGAGATACCAGCGAGCTCGTCACTGGAAGACTGAAGGCAATAATAAAACAGGATGGTTTCCAAACCTCCCGGTTCTGCTTTCAGATCCACGGGATTGCACTTACGCCGTCGGAGAATGAGAGCTGGATCTTGATGGACTGCTGACCGCACCGGCAAAGGATGAACTCTCAATAAGACACAGAGCAATTGGAAGAAAGCCCCCAAAAGGCAGCTTTACGCAACGGAGGGAGGTGGAATCAGAAATTCAGCATCGCTCAATCTTTCCATTAGGGCAGCGTTTAACACAAGTTAATTCCCTCCTTTGATGCACCCCAGCATCGCATGATCATTTGTCAGATCTGTCAGATGGGAATCAAATCAAAGCACTGTGTTTTCCGTTAGTGTCTTACTATTAGCTGTTAGGTAAAGTATATATAAGGTCACATTTAACCCTATTCTATTTATTTTAAAGGCAATATGCGATACACAATTAGAATATTAAAAGAAAACAAAATACTGCAGGCAGTGGAAATCTGAAACAAGGACAGAAAACGCTGGAAATACTCAGCAAGTCAGACAGCAGAAAGGAAAATCGTTGACGTTTCAGAACTGAGAACAATTCATGGTGGATCAAAAGGCATAATCCCATGATAATTTACCTTATATGTATATATGAAATTAATGAAAGGAGTTGCAGTTTACACAGAATATAGAATGATATATTTATATTGTTTTCATTTTTAATCAATGCACTGTATCATTAACGAAATCCTTATCGTTCTGGAGATCCAATTCGGAGTGAATGTTGTGTCAGGGAAAGGCAGGCCATGGATAAAACGAAGCGATTGGAGCAGGGGCTCTCCGGTCACCTTTACAATCTGCATGTCTTTAAATGTTTAGAACAGTTGACTCAGAATGGGAATTATGTATTAATAAATGGCCATCTTTATTATTTCAGACCTCGACTAGTTCATGTTTCAAGCGGAATTTCGGTTTGTATTTGACAGCTCAGTTAACATAAACGAAGAAAAGACGTTTAAAATAGTGCATGAGGTAAAACTATTGTTTTTTTCTGCAAATTTTCGTTCATATTAATTAATATCAGCGAATTAATAAATACATTTTGTCCTAGCGTAACACTTCGTTTTATTGCACTACAGTTAACCACAATACGTAATGGTGTTATAAAGCCTTGAAATCGTCCCGAACAGGAAAACGACCTATTTGATTCTGACGAAGGGTCACAGACCTGAAACGTCTGTTTCTCTCTACATATGCTGCTGAGATTTCCTGCATTTTCTGTTTTTATTTATGTTTGATTCAGGTGGTTCACAGTAAGCCGCAAATACAATTTTGTGATAAGTTTCCACCTTATATCGAACTTATATGTTATATGTATATATTGAACTTATATGTACACATTAGCAAGGATATTTTAGAATTATAATTTAGGATTTATTTTGTGACTTATTGTAAGTCCACCTTTTTGGGGTTTCACATTCCTGCCCTATAATCCTTTTTCCTGCAATATGTGTGCCAATGCTTCGCTCCTGAGAACAACATTTATTTGGCACGAAATATTCGCGCGTACCGACACGGAATATAACCACTTGATTAACTGACATTTTCGTAATCATGTTTTTCGAACGTTCTACCGATATAGGATAATTATTTTACAGCGAACATACTTAGTGTTACATGAATTTAGACCGTGGCTTCTTGTGCAATCATTGGCAGATGGATGATAGCTGTTCGTGTGACAGTCAGCGGGGGCATGGCTCACTGACAATACCAGAACAGAAAGGAACCCAAAAATTGCCAAAACAGTCCTTCTCCTGCCTCGCCAAGACAAGGTTTTGCTCTGCACAAAACATATCTCACTTCAAAAAACTCCATAATAAGTATTAATTAGTATTAAATATGAATAGTATTGTATCTTATTTGTGTAATATGACTATACAGAAAGCTTTTGAAGTATGTAACTTGTATATATGAATTTTAAAAGTTATAATGCCATTTCAGTTTCTGCACCATACGAATTGAAAAGCCTTTCATGATGTAGAAACTCAAAAGTTATCGGACGGGAGGAAAGCAATCCTGGGCGTGTTCTAAGAGTGTATTGTCATTGATACTGTTTGCAGACCAGGCCCTCAAATCTACCACCAAGCTCATGGTCTACAGGGCTGTAGTAATACCTGCCCTTCTGTATGGATCCGAGGCAGGGACAATGTACAGAAGACACCTCAAGTCGCTGGAGATATATCACCAACGATGTCTCCGCAAGATCCTGCAAATCCCCTGGGAGGACAGGCGGACCAACATCAGTGTCCTCGACCAGGCTAACATCCCCAGTATTGAAGCACTGACCACACTCGATCAGCTTCGCTGGGCAGGCCACATAGTACGCATGCCAGATACGAGACTCCCAAAGCAAATGCTTTATGTGGAGCTCCTTCGTGGTAAACGAGCCAAAGGAGGACAGCGAAAACGTTATAAGGACACCCTCAAAGCCTCCCTGGTAAAGTGCGACATCACCACTGACACCTGGGAGACCCTGGCTGAAGACCGCCCGAGGTGGAGAAACTGCTTCCGGGAGGGCGTTGAGCTCTTCGAGTCTCAACGCAAAGAACGTGAAGAGACCAAGCGCAGGCAGCGGAAGGAGCGCAGCAAACCAGCCCCACCGACTCCTTCCCTCGACGAATGTCTGTCCCACCTGTGACAGGGTTTGTGGCTCTCGTATTGGACTGTTCAGCCATCAAAGAACTCACTTCGGGAGTGGAAGCAAGTCTTTCTCGATTCCAAGGACTGCCTTGCAATGGTATTAAGACCCAATCTTGGATAATTATTCAGGATAAAGGGAAAAATTCTCTGTAGGATGCAGTGACTCGTGGAGGCTGTGGCCTCTTTCAGGTTTGCTGTTGTTTGCTCTATTCATATAATATGTAAATATGATAATATTTGCTGCCTTTACTAAGCTGTGTGGGCGCAAGATGAGTATGAGATTAATCATAAGATAATTACAGATGAGAAAAGCCATTTGGTCCACTTTAAGCTCATCCATCTCGAAAAACCCTGCAGTCAGTCCATTGTAGTATCCAAGTCTTTCTTAAATAATTCCAGGGATTATGTCCTCACTACTCTAGTGCATTCCATATGTTGATCAGTATTTGTGGAGGAAAACTTCCTGATATCAATACTAAATTTGCCTTTTACTAGTTTGAAGCAGTAACATTTTGTTCTACTCTTCTCCACACTTAACATTTCCATGTTGTTTACTATCATATATCTTTATAAGACCACCTCTCATGCATTTCTTTCTGAGGCTGACTATCCAACACTGACGCTGACCCTCATCCTAATACAATCATAGAAAATAATGCCACAGAGTGGGCTATTTGGCAATGTCACGCCACTCGCTCATAGTCACCCTCTACAGACGAAGCCCATCCATCCCTTACACTCATTCCATGACTCTCACTCTAAGTTCTCTTGTTTCCATCCTTTGCAGGAGAAGAGAGCGCAGAACACCAGGGACAGGCAGAGAACCAGAGGTGGCCCTTCAATTACCACTCAATTGACGGCCGCAAAGGAGAAGGTGCTGGACATAAGTTGAGTTGCGGAGCTGTTGACTGTGGGAGATGGAGAGAAGGGGACATCTCTGCAACCTGGTGACAGAATTACATATCATAAAGCCACATGGCATACAATAGTCACTCATGATGACTTGATGTCAGCAGTCAATGAAATATGAACATGTGCATAATGGTGACTTAAAGCATTCTTATCATAACAGCTTTAATTCATATCTTTACTCTCCGATAGGTCTATCAAATGCCACCCCCAGAGGAGAAGGACGACTCCTCAGAGGAAGCTGCAGTCTCTGAGGTTGTAAGGTCACACGACCCATGCGCACCCAGCACAGATACGCACATGTCAGTAGGTCCTGTAAGAGAGACAGTAGTGTTGTCACCTGGTGTCTCACACATCACAAGTGAGCGAGTGCAGATGGTGGAGACAGGGACAGCAGTGTAGCCTCCTCGCTGGAGGGTGCAGGATGCTTCCAGCTCTGCTCAGCTGGATGTAGATGCTGAACCTCGGGAGCCATCAAGAAAGAGGATAATCTTGGAGGAGCAGCAAAAAATGCGGGAGGCTCTGGCAGCTTTTCCAGGTGCAGTGTGCTCGATTGTAGTGCGAATGGAGGAGTCCATCTCCAACATGAGCAGCACCATCTCACAAGCGATGCCGATGATATGCTCTTCAATGAAAAGGGTGACCAACTGCATGGAGCATCAAATGCGCCTGTCAAACAAGTGCAGGCTTGCTTTGAACAGCAGATCTGATTGCAGTCATATCTAGGAGGGATACAAACTTAGACTTGAGCCTTCATTGCCCCACTGATGTGCAACAAGGTGCTCTCCAGCTCCTTGCTAACAGGGAAATGTGGGTGGCCCATGAGAGGGCTGATGGTGAGATGGGACATGGAAGTGGGGACTCTGCTTAAAGCACTCCCACTTCTCCCCCATTGCCTCCCCCTCAGTCAGAGCCCCACATGCTGCCCCATATCCCAATGGCCGAGTCTGCCCCTGCACAGGTGCAGGAGGAGCACTCTTTGGCGGGGCCCTGACAGGCACCAAATGCCAAAAGTGTCTAAGCAGTTGCTGCAGGAAATCCACTACCTCTGCTGAAGCAATTGTAGAAGCACACGGGTATGCACATGGGTATGTTCCAAAATGTTAGAGGGTTATATATTAGGTGTATTTATAAGCCATGTAAAATCATTTATTTGCAGCACTTTCCCATCATGTCCATTTTTGCCTGCTACCTAGAATATGGCCTTGTCAATGGTGAATGGTGAGACATTGGTGAGGCCTCACCTGGAATATTGTGTTCAGTTTTGGTCTCCTAATCTGAGGAAGGACGTTCTTGCTATTGAGGGAGTGCAGCGAAGGTTCACCAGACTGATTTCCGGGATGGCAGGACTGACATATGAGGAGAGACTGGATCAACTGGACCTTTATACACTGGAGTTTAGAAGGATGAGAGGGGATCTCATAGAAACATATAAGATTCTGACGGGACTGGACAGGTTAGATACGGATAGATTGTTCCCGATGTTGGGGAAGTCCAGAACCAGGGGACACAGTCTCAGGATAAGGGGTAGGCCATTTTACACTGAGATGAGGAGAAATTTCTTCATTCAGAGAGTTGTTAACCTGTGGAATTCCCTGCCGCAGAGAGTTGTTGATGCCAGTTCATTGGATATATTCAAGAGGGAGTTAGATATGGCCCTTATGGCTAAAGGGATCAAGGGGTATGGAGAGAAAGCAGGAAAGGGGTACTGAGGGAATGATCAGCCATGATCTTATTGAATGGGGGTGCAGGCTCGAAGGGCCAAATGGCCTACTCCTGCACCTATTTTCTATGTTTCTATGTTTCTATTACTTAACCTCGAGCCATGAGTATGTGACAGGAATGGTTTGGTCATTTTAGGTTTATTCTGAGGCTTTGGAGATGGTGTGGGAGAGTTGGTTCAGCATCTGGGAGCCATATGGGTACACTGGGGCAAGTTAGCAAATTGTGCCATTATGATGCCATCCCGGGCCTCCTGGGCAGCAATGTGCACTGCTGCTGGTGCTATCTCCTTCTCAGGTTCCTCCCCCTCCTCCTCCTCATGTTCCACCTCGCCATCCTCTGAAAAGGCTCTACATTCTGCGCCTTGCTCTGCCTGCAGCTCCAATCCACGCTGCTGCTCTATATATTGTGCAGTGCACAGCATACGGTGATAATTCTGGAGACCCTTGCTGGTGCATACTGAAGGGCTGCTCCAGATCTATCCAAGTGCATCTTCAGCATTCTGACTGTTTGCTCTATTATACATCTGGTCGTCATGTGGCTTTCATTATAGCGTTCCTTAGCCTCATTGCTTGGCCTCCTCAAGGGTGTCATCAGCCACATTTTCAGTGGATAGCCCTGGTCTCCAAGCAGCCAGCTGGTAAGTCTGGTCGGAGGTGTGAGTCTGGTCAGAGGTGTGAAGAGCTGAGGGATTGTGGACTGGAGCAGGATGAAAGAATCATGGCAGCACCCTGGGAATCTGGCCTATACATTCATAATGATCTTTTTGTGGTTGCAGACGAGCTGTATATTGAGGTAGTAGAACCCTTCCTGTTCACAAATACTCCTGGGTGTGCTTTGATGGGCATATGTGTGCAGTCGATGATGCCCTGCACCTGTGGGAAGCCAGCCAGAGCTGCAAAGCCAAGCACCCACTTAGTCACACTGGCTTTATCAGTGGCAAAGTTTACATAAGTGCCTGACTTGTGAAACATGGCATCAATCACCTGGGTGAGGCATCTGTGGGCAACCGACTGCCCACACCTGGAAGTGCCTGCTGCATAGCCCTGGAAGGAGCCTGAGGTGAAGATGTTGAAGGCATTGATGATTTTGACAGCCACTGGTCACATTTGTCCACCAGGTCCACTTGGCAGCAGGTCTTCTTCCAGAAAGCTACAAATGTCTGTCATGACCTGACGCAATAGTCTGAGTCTCCTGAGGCACTGCTGTTCAATCATGTCCAGGAAGCTCATCCTCTGCCTCTTTACCTTGTGTTGGGACTATCGCCTCCAGCAAGGTGCACCCCTGTGCTCATCCCCTCTCTCCCGTGGAGCAGCAGGTCGGTGATGCTGCTGGTTTTGTTGGTGTTGTTGATGCTGGGGCTCATCTTGGTCCAAATCAGGTCGAAGGTAAACAGCATTAGTGGCACTCATGCTGATCTAATAGATGCCAGGTAAAGTGGAGATCAGAGGCTCAAACCTCCAATATAGTGAGAGTGACTTGCAATGTGGCAAATGTAGCTACAGAGGTTGTAGAAATCACCGGCAAACTCTTGAAAGCAAAATCTCTGTACAAATGGTGTCAGCAAGAGCCTTTCCCTTAGGCAAGGAAGCAGGTGTAAGGTGTGAGATTTATGTGACTTTTTTCAACTGTCAGTTGTTCAACTTGCACAATGGCCGCTCAGCTCTTGCTTTGCTTTCACAGGCGAGGTTCAGGAAGCCCGTGCACAGCCAGTAAAATCTGCAAAAATTTGTTTAAAAAAAACCTGTTAATAATCTGTCAATGAGCTCTTAAATTCTTGAATTTGGTCCCCTGCCTCTCCCAAGCGGGTCTCTGGCGCGCTGAGAAATGTGTCGGAGTAAAAGGCAGAAGTCAGCAGGATGAAGGCGGCTTACAAATGCATTGTCAAATTCAGCGCTTTTAACTGGCCACCCGCTCGCAAACCCGCAATCTCTTCAAAGTGAATATTCCGGCCAATGTATTAAGTTCTGCCCACTTACAATTTTGTCTAATTCATTTTGGTATTTTCTGAGTTGCATCATTAGAATTGATTGTACTTTTCATTTGGCATTAGAAAAAGTAGCAATCCCACTCAGTAACCCCCCCCCCCCACCCCCAAGCTGGACATAACTCTTCCAACAGGTACCCATTATTTTCTACCCTTCAGTCATTTTCTTAACCATTTCCAAGATTTAGCCTGAATTCTTACAGTTTTGAGCTTACCTAAAAGCCTTTTCCTCGCATTGACTCCTTCATAATGATCATCACATATCCTTTCCCTAATCTCTCCTCGTACTCTGGAATAAGTACCATCTGCTCCTGGGGTTTTATTTGTTTTGCATCCTTTTAGCCTGCATAAGACCTACCTCATTTATATCAAAGTCATTAATTGTACTTATGGAGGATTTATTGCTTATGTCATCCCTTGTGATGGAGGAAGTATTCTTTCGGATATTCACTATTTTACATGTAATGTGAATGAATTTACAGCGAACTTTAATCTATTTCATAATAGTGGGCATATGGCAGAAGGGCCCAGATTTTTGTTGGGCCCTGACTAATGCACAGAATTCCTACTAGACTTTGTAAGGTTGTATTCTGTGCCCAACCTTTGCAAGGACAGTAATGCCAGGAGCTCTGGTGCCATGGCCCTGAGTCAGCACCATGTATACCTACTCAATGAAGCTCACCTGGAGGTCCAGGCATTGGACTCCCCTAAAGATGAAGAATCTAAAATATTTTGCAAGGGGGGAGGGTTGAAGTAGCCCTCAATGTTCAACTGGAAGAGGGGTTAAGCACTGTCCAGGTACCTGCCAGGTAGTCTTTTCCAGCTGGCATTTCCAAGGACACTGGGGGAAAGTGGGGGGGGGGGGCAGAGGTTGGTGGGGCATTCTGCAAATGCATCACCGCAATGTTGCAGGCCCACTTCTCAGGCCCCGCCCCACTGACTCTTTAAACTTTGGGGAGCTCAGTGATGGAGTTCTGCAGTGGATGTGATCCCAGAATAATGACCTGGATCATATCCCCATGAATTCTCCAGGGCACCTAGATAGATGCCTGCTACACTCAAGGGAATAAGGTTATTCCAACAAATTATATCCAATTTCCTCTCTAAATTGTGTTAACAAACCTAATTGTCTCTAACTGATGCAGGAGAAACACCATCCAGGATTGATGGCTTGATTGGCTCGAATTCACATTCCCAGAATATGTGTTCTGAGAACAGATTTAATTTAATAGCAACATCTTAACATAAATCATTCAATATTCCTCCTAGGTTAAATGGTCAAAAATAGTAGTATTGATTGAGGGATGAATGTTGGCCAGGGCACCAAGAAAATTGATCTGATGAAGTAGGTGTTTGTGCTGGTATATACTGGAAATCTGTTTTCAGATAATGTTTGGAAATATAAAGATTAGCATAGACTATATTTTCATGTTTCAGCTGTTCGTACAATTACTTGTTCAAAAGGGTACAAGAGTAAATCTGTATCATAAATACCTTTAAAGCCATGATTACTTTTACCATGAGTGAGGACATATAGCCTCTGAGTTAGATGGTCGTGGGTTCAAGTTCCACTCCAGAGACTTGAGCACACTCCACTGAGAGTTCCTGTCTGCTCTCTCAGGTGGACATAAAAGATCCTTTGGCACTATTTCGAAGAAGAACAGGGCACTTCTCCTTCGTGTCCTGCCCAATATTTATCCCTCAACCAACATTACCAAAATGGATTATCTGGCTATTATCACATTACTATATGTGGTACTTTGCTGTGCGCAAATCGTGACTGCATTTCAATAGTACTTCATTGGCTGAAAATTGCTTTGGGATGTCCTGAGGTCATGGAAGTCAATATATAAATTCAAGTCTTTCTTTCTTTAAGACCCTAAAAAGTCAAGAATGATAAAAGGCTTTTTTAGCCACTGAAGTTCATCTCTCTAGTACTGTAACTGTCATGTATTAAACTATCATTGTAACCCATATAGAAGCTGACCTAAGTTGTACACCTTGAGAACATTGACCACAAGGGGGTGAACTTGTGAGAGACACTCCTAACCTGGACTTTCAGGTATAAAAGGGGAAGCTCCATCCACCTTCATCACTTGAGGTCTTGGTAATAAAGGTAACTGGTCACAGAGTGACCTTCTCTCAAGTATGGGCCTTGTGTGCATTTATACTGTATAGTAAGGAAATATCATTGGCGACGAGAAACTGGGATTTAAACCACGTGAGCATGGCCACTAGCAGCACAGAAGAAAGGTACTCTGTTGGTGATGATTGGGACGACTTTATTGACAGACTACAGCAAAGTTTTGTCACTAAGGAATGATTGGGACAGGATTCGGCCGACAAACGCAGGGCTCATCTCCTGACAGTTTGTGGCTCCAGAACGTACTCCCTGATGAAGGACCTTCTAGCGCCAGAGAAGCCAGCGGACAAGACATTCGAAGAGCTCAGTATGTTGATCGGGGAACACCTTAAACCGACGAGCAGCATGCACATGGCGAGACACCGGTTTTACATGCACCGGCGGCGAGAAGGGCAAAGCGTTCCAGACTTCGTGGCAGACCTCCGGCGACTGGCGAGCCTATGTAAGTTCCCAGATGCATGCAGAGCGGAGATGCTGCTAGACTTTTTTATTGAGGGCATTGGGCAAGCTGGGGTTTTCAGGAAACTGATTGAGACCAAAGACTTGACCTTGGAAGCGGCGGCTCTGATAGCCCAGACATTTATCTCAGGGGAGGAAGAGACCAAAATGATGTATGACAAAAATCTTGGCTCAAATGTGGCAAATGACCAGCGAGTCAACATTGTTAACGCAGCACACAGTTCTCTAGGCAGACAAGGGCAATCGGACATGCCTCAGCATGTAGTCGAACCCAATGGGGGAATTCAACAGAGACAATGGCTAGCTGAACGGCGATTCATGCCATCGCAATGGACAATGCGACCAGTAATGGGGCCATCAACAGCTGTTAATGGTGCGCTTAAGGACAGTTACAGAGACAGTCAGAGATGATCGACTGGTAATGGACCTTTTGTTTCCAACAACGGGGCCTCCAGCTCATGCTGGAGGTGTGGAGGCAAACACCCAGCCAGAGCTTGCCGGTATCAGCAATATACCTGCAGAAACTGCAACGTCAGCGGTCACTTGGCGCGTATGTGCAGGAAGCCTGCAGCCAGGTTGATGTACGAGGAGGACAGCCCGATGTAAGCCCTACGAGGCCAAATGAATACTGGGGGAAATCACTGGAAGCTGAAGTTCAGCGAGTTCATGTGGAGCACATATACAGTTCATATACCAGGACGCCACCGATAATAATGAAAGTGCTCCTCAATGGCATCCCAGTATTAATGGAGCTAGACATGGGGGGCAGCCAGTCCCTGATGAGTATCAAACAGTTCGAAAGGTTGTGGGTGTTCAAGGCCAGGAGGCCAAAATTATTGCCGATTGACACACAGCTACGGACATATACAAAGGAGATCATTCCGGTGCTAGGCAGCGCCACGGTAGTCATGACCCACAAAGATTCGGAGAACAGGTTACCACTCTGGATTGTCCCGGGGGATGGTCCCGCACTACTGGGGAGGAGTTGGCTTGCTGTCATGAACTGGAAATGGAGCGATGTCAATGCAATTTCTTCTGTGGAGCGAGTATCATGCTTACAGGCCCTGGACAAATTTGACTCATTATTTCAACCCGGCATCGGCACTTACATGGGGGCCAAGGTAGTGATTCACATAAACCCGGATGCCAGGCCAGAACACCACAAAGCCAGAGCGGTGCCGTATGTGATGCGGGAAAAGATAGAATGCGAATTGGACCGCCTGCTGAGGGAAGGCATCATCTTGCCAGTCGAATTCAATGACTGGGCGAGCCCGATCGTGCTGGTGCTCAAGGCGGATGGGTTGGTCAGGATATGTGGCGATTACAAGGCCACCATCAATTGGGTGTCACTCCAAGACCAGTATCCGCTACTGAGAGTGGAGGACTCTTTGCGACGCTATCCGGTGGCAAACTTTTTTCAAAATTGGATCTGACCTCAGCTTACATGACCCAGGAGCTGGCGAGTGAGTCGAAGAAGCTGACCACCATCATGACACACAAGGTGTCCGTTCGGGATTTGTTCGGCCGCCGCGATCTTTCAGCGAAATATGGAAAGCCTCCTCAAGTCGATTCCAAGGACAGTAGTTTTTCAAGACGACATCCTCGTCACGGGTCACGATACTGAAGAACACCTCCTCAACCTTGAGGAGGTCCTACGCAGACTGGACTGGGTAGGTCTGCGACTGAAAAAGGCGAAGTGCGTCTTCTTAGCTCCAGAAGTAGAATTCCTGGGGAGGAGGGTAGCAGCAGACGGGATCAGACCTACTGCGTCCAAAACGGAAGCGATCCAGAGAGCACCCAGACCCCGTAACACAACAGAGCTGCGTTAGTTACTGGGGCTCCTGAACTATTTGTTAACTTTCTTCCCAAATTGAGCACGCTGTTAGAGCCGCTACATGTGCTCCTACGCAAAGGTCGCGATTGGGTCTGGGGGGACAGACAGGAAAGGGCTTTTGATAGAGCACGCAACTTGTTATGCTCCAGCAAACTGTTAACTTTATATGACCCATGTAAGAAACTTGTTCTAATGTGCGATGCGTCGTCCTATGGGGTCGGGTGTGTGTTGCAGCATGTTAATGCCAAGGGTCAGTTACAGCCGGTAGCTTATGCTTCCAGAAGTCTGTCCCAGGCAGAAAGGGGCTATGGGATGGTAGAAAAGGAAGCGCTAGCATGTGTATATGCAGTAAAAAAAATGCACCAGCACCTGTTTGGCAGGAAATTTGAGCTGGAGACAGATCACAAACCTCTAACGTCCCTTTTGGCTGACAACAAGGCCATAAATGCGAATGCATCGGCTCGCATACAGAGGTGGGCACTTACGTTGGCCACCTATGACTACACAATTTGGCACAGACCGGGCACTGAAAACTGTGCCGATGCACTCAGCAGGCTCCCACTAGCCACCACTGAGGGGGCAACTGAGCATGATGCTGAGATGGTCATGGCTGTTGAAGCTTTCGAAAGCGAAGGCTCACCTGTGACAGCCCATCAGATTAAAGTCTGGACAAATAAAGACCCGCTACTGTCTTTAGTTAAGAAATGTGTCCTGAGTGGAGACTGGGCAGCCATGTACGGGGCATGCCCTGAGGAATTTAAACCGTTTCATAGGCGCAAGGATGAACTCTCGATTCAGGCCGATTGTCTACTGTGGGGAAACCGATTAGTCATGTCCCAGAGGGGCAGAGAGGTGTTTATCAGTGAACTTCACAATGAGCACCCGGGCATTGTCATGATGAAGGCAATTGCCAGGTCACACGTTTGGTGGCCAGGGATAGATACAGACCTAGAACTTTGTGTTCGCAGGTGCAACACATGTGCTCAACTGGGCAATGCACCCAGGGAAGCCCCCCTTAGCCCCTGGTCCTGGCCCGCCAAGCCATGGTCACACATCCATGTGGACTACGCAGGTCCTTTCATGGGAAAAATGTTTTTGGTTGTAGTAGACGCCTACTCCAAATGGATTGAGTGTGTCATTTTAAATTCCAGCGCATCCTCTGCCACGGTAGAAAGTCTACGGGCAATGTTCGCCGCCCATGGCCCGTGCTTCACAAGTACTGAATTCCAGGACTTCATGGCAGGCAATGGAATCAACCATGTCAGAACGGCACCGTTCAAGCCGGTCTCAAACGGCCAGGCGGAATGAGCAGTGCAGATAAGCAAACAGGGGATGCTCAGAATCCAAGGGGGTTCCCTACAAAGCTGCTTATCACGCCTCCTGTTGGCCAATAGATCCCGACTACACTCGCTCACAAGGGTTCCACCCGCAGAGCTGCTAATGAAAAGGGTGCTCAAAACCAGGACACATTTCTTAACTAGACCCTACTATGAAAGAAATTGTTGAGAGCAGGCATCAGTCACAATGTGACTACCATGACAGGAATGCGAGGGCGCGATGTATTGATGTTAATGACCCTGTTTTTGTCCTTAATTATGCTGCAGGGCCCAAATGGCTTGCAGGCACTGTGATTGCCAAAGAGGGGAATAGGGTTTTGATAGTTAAACTTACCAGTGGACACATCTGCCGCAAACACGTGGATCAAACTAAAAGGAGGTTCAGCAACCCCATAGAAGAAGCAGAGGAAGAACACGACGTAGAGTTTACTCCACCACAGATGACCGAACATCGAAACCAAGTGGTGGAGAGCCCAGTCACTGTGGGCAGTCTGGACAGGCCTGAGGCACTGCAAACAGCAAACACTCAGGCCAGCACCCAACAACCGGAGCCCCAACTCAGGCGCTCTACAAGGGAGCGTAAACCACCAGAGAGACTTAACCTGTGATCCCAATAAGACTTTGGGGGGGAGGTGATATCATTTATTCAACTATCATTGTAACCCATGTATAAACTGACCTAAGTTGTACACCTTGAGAACATTGACCACAAGCGGGTGAACTTGTGGGAGACACTCCTAACCTGGACTTTCAGGTATAAAAGGGGAAGCTCCACCCACCTTCATCACTTGAGGTCTTGGTAATAAAGGTAACTGGTCACAGAGTGACCTTCTCTCAAGTATGGGCCTCGTGTGCATTTATACTGTACAGTAAGGACATATCAGTAACTCTGCACCTTTTTTTCAACATCAAGTTATATTTTTGTTGCTATTATATATGGTTGTCAGATTATTTCAAGCATTTGTCGAAATCTCGACTCTCAATTTAACTAAAAATATGAAACTCTGACACAAACAGCTCCGGTAGATGTACCTTTAATAGTTTTACTTGCTGCAAGGAAAAGTCTCACTAAGCCAAAGGCTCAGCGAAGACTTCTGCAGTGGTACAAAATCACATTATCTTTATACAGAAGAACAAGCAAATTATGGTTCCATCACATGTATCAGTTCTGCCCTTGCGGTCAGCAAATATAGATAAGGAGTTCTTCAATCACTTAATTAACACCACATCCTTGTTTTAGTCTATATCTATACAACCTTTATCTCGTACTTCTAAGGATTAGCATAGCAACAGTTATTAATCGGGAGTATAATTCTAACAGGACATTTTTTCTGTTAGGGAGGGTAAATTCAAGGTTCCCTCACTCACACAGATGGCTCCTGCTTTTCTAAATTAGTCGGCTATCAGTCAAGGTTAGTATGTTTATGCAGAAACAGGCTGTCTGCTGCAGGGGCTTCTGGGAGAACCGAGACTCCATTTTGTTTTATTACAAAAGGGTACATTTAACAGAAAGTGTAACTTTAAAAGTAAATTTACACACATTGATCATTCTTCGGTGATGGAAAATTATGAGGGGTGTGTCCCTGAATTCCTGACACACCTTCCGATGTGAAAAGCTCTGTGTTGGGAGCACAAAGTGTGAAAATTTACCACTTTGAATAAAGACATTCTTCCTAATATCAGTTTTAAATTGACCTGTCTCACTAATTTAAACTTACATCTTCTGATGCTACTTTCTTGACTTATAGCCCTGAGAATAGATTCAGTAGGGAGAGAAGCAAAGCTGGAATTGGAACACAAAAAAGTAGAAAGTGAATTTGGAAGACAGAGGCTAGAAAATAGACAACAAGGAAGTTTGGCAATGCTTAATGGTATATACTTCAATGCAAGGAGTATAGGGAATAAGGCCGATGAGCTGAGAGCACAGATAGACATTTGGGAGTAGGATATTATAGCTATTACTGAGACATGGCTGAAAGAAGGGCAGGTATGGCAGTGCAACATTCCTGGTTACAGGATTTCCAGATGGGATAGAGAGAGGGGTAAAAAAGGAGGGGAGGGATGCAGTATTAATTAAAGAAACAATTACAACTGTGAGGAGGGATGATATATTGGAAGGATCATCAAATTAGGCCATATGGGTCGAATTGAAAAACAAGAAAGGGGTGATCACACTGCTGAGAGTGTACTAAAGACCCCAAACAGTCAGAAGGAGATAGAAGAGCAAATATGCTGGAAAATTTCTGAGAAGTACAAAAACTATAGGGCAGTAATAGTAGGGGATTTCAACTACCCTAATATTAACTGGGATAAAATTAGTGTGAAAGGTGTAGAGGGTGCGGAATTCCTAAAATGCATTCAGGAGAACTTTTTTAGCCAATATGTAGCAAGCCCAACAAGGGAGGGGGCAGTTCTGGATTTAGTTTTAGGGAATGAAGCTGGGCAGGTGGAAGGGTTTTCAGTGGGAGAGCATTTTGATGATGGTGATCATAATTCAGTTAGATTTAGGGTAGTTATAGAAAAGGACAAAGCTAGATCAAGTGTAAAAGTTTTCAATTGGGGAAAAAACAATTTTGATAAGCTAAGAGGTGATTTAGCCATAGTGGACTGGAAGCAGCTACTTGAAGGTAAATCAGTGTCAGAGCAGTGGGAGGCATTCAAGAAGGAGATCCAGAGGGTTCAGAGCAATATGTTCCCTTAAAGAAAAAGGGTGGGTCTAACAAATCTAGAGCCCCCTGGAGTATAGGGCATTAGTGAGGCCTCACCTGAAATATTGTGCTTAGTTTTGGTCCCCTAATCTGAGGAAGGACGTTCTTGCTATTGAGGGAGTGCAGCAAAGGTTCACCAGACTGATTCCCAGGATGGCAGGACTGACATATGAGTAGAGACTGGATCGACTGGGCCTGTATTCACTGGAGTTTAGAAGGATGAGAGGGGATCTTATAGAAACTTCTAAAATTCTGACGGGACTGGACTGGTTAGATGCAGGAAGAATGTTTCTGATGTTGGGGAAGTCCAGAACCAGGGGACATAGTCTAAGAATAAGGGGTAAGCCATTTAGGACCGAGATGAGGAGAAACTTCTGGTTTCCACAGCTGCAATCAAGGTCTCATTTGCTTCATAGCTAAACTGTTGAGCTCTCTGCCTGCCATGGTGGCTGCTTGGTCTGTGAAAAGTACCTGCTTCAGCTCTGGATGTACTGCGCATGTACAGACGCACCCTGACAGCTGACCAGAATCGTGGGAAGAAAAAAAAAAATTTGAGAAAAAAAATCTTCGGAAAAAATAAATTTGCCATGCACAGAAGATCCATATTTTTTTCATTGCAAGTTTCGGCTCCGGCACACAAATTTCATTGTGCAAGGCCGGATTTAGCGCTATCGCTATAGCCGGTCGGCGTTTGCCGAATTTTGCAACTTCTAGCGATAACGCTAACCCGGCACTAAAAAAAAACGGACAAAATTGCTAATAGTCGACTTTCTAGCCCATGATTATATAAATTGAAGTCATTTGTGATGAAGATGACAGCAATTATTTAAATAGATACTTCTTTTCCCACACAACTTCATATGTATGGTCCGATTGTAAATAGGAACTTTTATTTTAAAAGGAAAACTCCACTGAACCACTGAGTGTTCACAAATAATATCAAGGATGCCATAGTGTATTGCTTTATAGTCACAATATTACCCCTACTTAATTCAGAATTGATTCAGTACATGAATGGATACACTGTTATGTATAAACCTTTGATGTTTATGCATATTTGTTTCAGAAAACATGACTAACATAATGTAAGATCCTTTTTCTATTTCTACATTAATTCTGATTAATACTGCAATTAAAATGACTGTTTACTTTGAGGTTATGAAAGTCGTGTTTACCAAGTACAGAATCAAACTTACAAGGCTTATTCACATGGAACATAGAAACAGTAGTAGGCCATTCAGCCCCTTGAGCCTGTTCCACCATTCAATTATATCATGAATGATCTGTATCCTAGCTCCATCCACCTGCTTTGGCTCCATATCCCTTAATACCCTTGGCTAGCAAAAATTAATTGATCTGAGATTTAGAATTATTAATTGGCTAGTATCTAATACATGTTGTGGAAGGAAGTCCCATCCTTCTACCACCCTTTCCGTGAAGAAGCATTTCCTAATATCTCTTCTGACTGGTCTAGCTTTCATTTTAAGGTTATGTCCCCTTGTCCCAGACTCCCCCAGCAGTGGAAGAAGTTTCTCTCCATCTACCTGATCAGTTTCTTTCAAAATCCTAAAGACCACAATCAAAAATCACCCCATAACTGTCTACATTCCGGAGAATACAAGCCTAGTTTATGTAATATTTCCTCAGAATTTAACCCTTGGAGCCCTGGTTATGTTCTGGTGAATCTGCGCTGCACTTCTTCCACGAACAAAAAAATCCTTTTTAAGGTATGGTGCCCAGAACTGTACACAATACTCCAGATGTGGTCTAACCAGGGTTTCGTATGACTGCAGCAAAATGTTGTTCCTTTATATTGTAGCCCTCTAGTTATAAAGGATAATATTCAATTAGCCTTTTTGATCATTTTTTGTAGCTGACGACTAATCTTCCCTTTAATTTGTGGGGGGCCATACGGCCCCTTTAAAACCACGCATGCACATTTTTTGCATTTAAATTCGGTGAGCTGACTGCGCGGGAGCTCCAGACAGCTGCACAACTGTGCAGCTTAAAGGGATCGTTGCTGTGGTGTTCCTGCACCTTATACAAACTCACACGAGGCATGTACAGCAGACACAATCACTACGTGACCTTAACCTTTATTCCCAGGACCAAGGAGTGCTGACCCTGGGTGGGACCTCCCCTTTTATACCTGGAAACCCAGGTGAGCAGTGTCTCCCACAAGTTCACCCCCTGTGGTCAGGTGTGCATTCTAGAGTATAAGTACAGTGTACAGGAGTTGCATGAAGGTTACAGTTACATGAAGATTACTGTTGCATGATGGTTACATACATGACAGTTGCTGGTGACCAATGTTCCATATAATTTGTATTTTGATTTGCACGGCTTGTTTCCTTTTTGCACAGTCCCTTTAAATTTCTGCGCATATGTGATATTTGCAATGTAAAAGCCGGTGAGCGGCCTATGTTGGAACTTTCTGATTACTGTGTGGCCACATGCCTGCATCTTAGCGAGAACATTGCTGGTGACTACATTTTACTGGTCTGTGTACATGGACCCCTAAAAATTATAATCGAGAATAAGGAAATGGCAGAGAAATTAAACAAATATTTTGTGTCTGTCTTCATGGAAGAAGACTCAAAAAAACCTCCCGGAAATTGTGGAGAACCAAGTGACTAGCAAGAATGATGAATTAAAAGAAATTAGTATTAGTAAAAAAAATGCTACTGGGGAAATTAATGGGACTAAAAGCCAATAAATCCCCTGGACCAGATGGCCCACATCCTAGGGTTTTGAAAGAGGTAGCTATAGAAAGAATGGATGCATTGGTTGTCATCCTCCAAAATTCCATAAATTCTAGCATGGCTCCTGCAGAGTGAAAGATAGTAAATGTAACCCCACTATTTAAGAAAGGAGGGAGTGAGAAAATGGAGAATGACAGACCAGTTAGCCTGACATTAATGGCAGGGAAAATGCTAGAATCTATTATTATTAAGGACGTGGTAACAGAAAATAATAATAACATTGGGCATAGTCAACACGGATTTATGAAAAGGAAACCATGTTTGACAAATCTGTTAAGAGTTTCTTGAGGTTGTAGCTAGCAGAATGGATAAGGGGGGAACCAGTGGATGTGGTATATTTGGATTTTTAGAAAGCATTCGATAAGGTGCCACACAAAAGCTTATTAAACAAAATTAGAGCTTATGGGATTGGCGGTAGCATGGATTGTGGATTGGTTAAAGGACAGAGAGTAGGAATAAACAGGTCATTTTTGGGTTGGCAGGCTGTAACTAGTGGGGTACCACAAGAATCGATGCTTGGGCCTTAGCTATTCACAATATATATCAATGATTAGGATGAGGGGACCAAATGTAATATATCCAAGTTTGTTGATGATATATAGAAACATAGAAACATAGAAAATAGGTGCAGGAGTAGGCCATTTGGTCCTTCGAGCCTGCACCGCTATTCAATAAGGTCATGGCTGATCATTCCCTCAGTACCCTTTGTCTACTTTCTCTCCATACCCCTTGATCCCCTTAGCCATAAGGGCCACATCTAACTCCCTCTTGAATATATCCACAAAGCTAGGTGGGAATGTAAGTTGTGAGGAGGATGCAAAAAGGCTTCAAGGGGATATAGACAGGCTAAGTGAGTGGGCAAGAAGATGGCAAATGGAATATAATGTGGAGAAATGTAAATTTATTCGCTTTGGTAGGAAAAAAAGAAAAGCAGAGTATTTTTTTAAATGATGAGCGATTGAGAAATGTTGGTGTTCCGAGGGACCTGGATGTCCTTATACATAAATCACTGAAAGTTAACATGCAGGTACAATAAGCAATTAAGAAGCAAATGGTGTGTTGGCCTTTATTACAAGAGGATTTATGAAGTGGGATGTTTAGAAACCCACCGTAGTGATATAAGTGATGCAGTCTGGGAATTGTTTTCAGAAATGGACAAGTAGTAATGTAGAGTTACAGGCTGGGAAAACATGTTAAGTCGTTTTGCCGAGCAACAACTAAGTAGGTCACTTACAAGAGGATGTTGTGGCAAGCTTAACAAAGATAGACATAGAATAACAGGAAACATGGCTTGTGCTTCATTGCGAAAGTAACAGAATATGACTTGCGGTTGGACTAGGTATTGAATAACAGGAAACATGGCTTGTGCTTCTTAGCAAAAATGTAAAAAGCCCCCAATATAATGGAATTGATAACACATTGCGCTTTTCGGCTTTATATTCTGTACTACTGGAAGCCAAAGTCGAGACGGCAAGGTACGAGTTGCATGATCTTTACCATATTGCTGCTCTCCCTTGGCCAAGTGAATAGATATTTGCAAATAAACATTAATTTTGATTGTTTATCAGACTTGTGTGTTGAGTCTTATTTTGGTTACACATCAAATTTGGTGACGAGGATGGGATATGCCAGGCGATGGACAGACGATCGTTGATAGAACATGTCAGAGTGAGTAAGTTTAAAGTACCATTCCAAAATTGCATGATTTCTGCCATGACAAGACTGTCTGTCAACTGGGTATTCCGAACTGTAAAAGTCTGGTAAAGAACAAATTTATTGGCACGTGAGCATGATAAGTTAGTTTAAAGTCATTGATTTAGTTTAAAGTCATTGATAAAAACTGTGTTGTGCAAGAAGTATACCAGTGAAATAAGGCTCAGAGTTAACATAGAGGTTGGATTAAACTACCGATTGGAGAGACGTGAAGTCATCAAACAGGTGACGGACAGTTCCCTTACTAAATTCTATGCAGATCACCGAAAGAGGTTAATCGACAAAATGTTAAAAGACGGGTGGGACCTGTCAAAAGAACCAGATGATCAAAAGGCTTGGTGGGAAAAGGAGAAAACTAAGAGAGCCCAGAAAGCCAGTATAATTATAGTGCGACAGTTTTTACAATTTTGTGACAAGATGAAACACAAAATCGAGGAATTAAGGCAAACAAGGGAAGAAGTAAAGAAACTAAGAGAAGCTAATGAACGTCGTTGTATGTCCGGGCTCTTTGGGAGACCCAGAGACTATGACAGGGATGAAGGTGGGGAGCCGGAGACACTCCATTCTTATGAAAAAGCGGGAGCTAAAGCACCCGAATATGACCTAGAAACATAGAAACATAGAAAATAAGTGCAGGAGTAGGCCATTCGGCCCTTCAAGCCTGCACTACCATTCAATAAGATCATGGTTGATCTTTCACCTCAGTACCTCTTTCCTGCTTTCTCTCCATACCCCTTGATCCCTTTAGCCATAAGGGCCACATCTAACTCCCTCTTGAATAAATCCAACAAACTGACCTCAACAACTCTCTGCGGTAGAGAATTCCACAGGTTAACAACTCTCTAAGTGAAGACGTTTCTCCTCATCTCAGTCCTAAATGGCTTACCCCTTATCCTTAGACTGTGTTCCCTGGTTCTGGACTTCCCCAACATTGGGAACATTCTTCCTGCATCTAACCTGTCCAATCCCATCAGAATTTTATACGTTTCTATGAAATCCCCTCTCATCCTTCTAAACTCCAGTGAATACAGGCCCAGTCGATCCAATCTCTCCTCATATGTCAGACCAGCCATCCCGGGAATCAGTCTGGTGAATCTTCGCTGCACTCCCTCAATAGCAAGAACGTCCTTCCTCAGATTAGACCAAAACTGAACACAATATTCCAGGTGAGGCCTCGCCAAGGCCCTGTACAACTGCAGTAAGACCTCCCTGCTCGAGGATGATACTAAGATTCCTGCAGCCCCGTTGCGATCGTTTGGCACAGGACATGGAGCTGGTCATAAAGTAACAGTGAAATACATACCGTTTACCCCTTTGAAGAAACACGGGATCCTCAAGGATCTACCTTCTCTGAAGGAAAAACACGGCAATTCTGAATTTTGGAGATTATTAAGGGAAATGTATGACATCCATGAGATGCATGAGAGGCGTGTACATCAGATAGTGAGGGCTAAATGCCCATGGCCTAAATGGGAGACATTAAGACAGGATTATAGAAATGATGAATGGACTCCTTTTAACAATGCCCCTCAGGCAGTCCGACAGACAGCATACGATGATTTCACCCGGCCGGTCCAAGCCGCCTTGGGAACTCCCGCTCCCAACTGGGGACTAATTCTGTTAGTCCGCCAGAAGAAAGATGAAAACAGCAGTGAGTATGGTCATAGACCGTGGACTGCGTATCAAGAATACTCGGGTCAGGCAGCCCCAGACAAGGCTGATCAGGCATTTTTAAAGATGTATAAAGACGGCCTGTCAGTCGACCATCAGAAAATACTTAAGATGGGGGTAGTCGGCGGAGATACCTATGACGGACTGGTGAGCTGGGCATGCCAAGTGGATAATGAAGTCAGCCAACACCAGAAACCAATCAAAGTAGAAATATAAGCGACATCTAGCAAAAGACCCAGTGGGGTTTGCTACAATTGTGGAAAACCCAGACACATGTCCAAGGACTGTAGGAGTCCACGTCCCAAGTGCACCAACTGCCAGAAAATGGGGCACAACAAAAACCAGTGTTGGGTGCCAGGCGGGGGCGGGAAAAGACCCACCCTGCAGGGTAGTCCACTCAAATCCCAGAACATGACCAAGGAGCAGCTCCTTCAGGCCCTCAAGGATCTGGCAAGTGACTGAAAGCCAGCGGCTCCCGCTCAGAGCGAAGGCGACCCTCGGATCCACATTACAGCATTGTTAGGAGGCCAGCAGTGCGACATGTTGGTGGATACAGGCGCCTCTGTCTCAATGACACATATCCCACCTACCCACAACCAAACGGACAGTTTTAATCACAGGGGTTGGGGGATCTGCCACAAGGGCACACCTAAGCAAAGTAATATTATTGGACATGGCAGGGATTCTAATCCCCGCACAATTTTATGTTTGTCCCAATAATGAGGGTACAATATTAGGAATCAATCTCTAGAATAATTAGGAGCATTGATTGATCCACAGGGAAAGAAAATAGTTTGGAGAAGCCCAAATGGGCGCAAAACTACTACCTTCGGGGAACAAAATAAATTGGACAACCATGCGAAGGTAGGGAGCGTACAACTCCTAACCAGGGATTGGGATGGTCCCATGTGTCTGCAGATTGATGGAGTGTGGGCACGGTCCAAGCAAGATTGTGGACTGATAGAAACCGACCCAATCATTGTCCCAGGACCCAAGCACACCCCTCAAAATAATATCAAATCAAACCTGAAGCCATGGAGGCAGTCAAACAAATTGTGCAAGATCTGCTGGACAGTGGCATACTCCGGGAAGCTGAGAGCACCACTAATTTACCCATGTGGCCGGTAAAGAAGTCGGACGGCTCATACCAGCTGACTAACCTGAGGAAGGACATTCTTGCTATTGAGGGAGTGCAGCGAAGGTTCACCAGACTGATTCCCGGGATGGCGGGACTGACCTATCAAGAAAGACTGGATCAACTGGGCTTGTATTCACTGGAGTTCAGAAGAATGAGAGGGGACCTCATAGAAACGTTTAAAATTCTGACGGGTTTAGACAGGTTAGATGCAGGAAGAATGTTCCCAATGTTGGGGAAGTCCAGAACCAGGGGACACAGTCTAAGGATAAGGGGTAAGCCATTTAGGACCGAGATGAGGAGGAATTTCTTCACCCAAAGAGTGGTGAACCTGTGGAATTCTCTACCACAGAAAGTTGTTGAGGCCAGTTCACTGAATATATTCAAAAAGGAGTTAGATGAAGTCCTTACTACTAGGGGAATCAAGGGGTATGGTGAGAAAGCAGGAATGGGGTACTGAAGTTGCATGTTCAGCCATGAACTCATTGAATGGCAGTGCAGGCTAGAAGGGCCGAATGGCCTACTCCTGCACCTATTTTCTATGTTTCTATGTTTCTAGGACATGCGCCCTCCCGACGGGACCTGGGATGACCAGACTCCCATCACCGCAGAAGGACAGCAGGGAGACCCTGCAGCCCTCAAAGGAGGACAGGGAGGCCACACATTCCTGTGGCTCTGCCCACCATTAGCCAACGGCAAAGGCCCTGAGACACAGCCAGGTGAGCAAACCGAGCCCACGCAGCTGGCAGAGGGCACAGTCCAGTTGCTCCGGAACAAGCCTCCTCACCCACCTGCACCCACACCCCAGGGACAAGACTGTAATACCACGTATGTACCTTACCTGTAATATGTACTTGTTCCACTACTGCTGAACCCAAAAACAGTGATATAACTAATCCTATTCTTTATTCTCTGTATATGTACGCCAATGCAGATGTCGAGCCACACACACACACGGTGGGAGAGAGGAAATGGATGGATGTAGTCATGGACACAATGGATCACACCCAGAACCCACAAAACCCTCACTACAACCTCCAACCGTCCACTGCTGACCATTTCCCAATGTCGTGGCAATAAGGACTTGGGGGGGTCTACAGGGAGAGAGCCATTCCCAGGCACAGATGAAGTGCAAGGGCTTTGGGCACTCAAGTCGACGGCCAGGGCACACAGTGCAAAAGCCAGTGGCACAAGACTTAGGGGAGAGTGATGTTGTGTGTGTATAATGTATGTACTGTAACATTAGACCACTGAATATATCTTCACACTGTATACACTATACCTGTACCACCGGAGGGTGCTACTGGTGGAAACCTAAGGGTCACCTGCACACTATAGGTAACCAAGTATGAAAGGGAGCTCACCTCACTGTATCCTCACTCAGGAGCTGCAATAAATGGACTCTAGTCACAACAGTTCAAGTACAATACCTTACCTCGTGGAGTCATTACTAGAGTGCTTACACACATAACAAATACTATGACATCGATTCACATGTTAGAAATCATAGGCCTAATGTCATTATGGTATGCGTCATGGCAGAACGAACATTCCGACCCAGATATTACAATTGCATTTATTAAGACGGGTCTTGTCCCTCCCCAATAATACGGGTAAGATGGGCAGATGAGTGGCCACTAACGATGGCACCGCCCACCTCGTCTACACCACCGAAACCGTTAGAATGTCCCATACATACCGCAGGATCCACAAGCGGGATGGTCCTGAGAATGGAGGGAATCCAACTGTATGAAAATGTACACCATGAGATATTATCTGTAATAGTAAACCTGACAGAAATGGGTCTACCAGAAAAATGTGACGTTAAAGTATAGACATTGTAGAAACATAGAAACATAGAAAATAGGTGCAGGAGTAGGCCATTCAGCCCTTCGAGCCTGCACCACCATTCAATAAGATCATGGCTGATCATTCACCTCAGTACCCCTTTCCTGCTTTCTCTCCATACCCCTTGATCCCTTTAGCCGTAAGGGCCATATCCAACTCCCTCTTGAATATATCCAATGAACTGGCATCAACAACTCTCTGCGGTAGGGAATTCCACAGGTTAACAATTCTCTCAGTGAATAAATTCCTTCTCATCTCAGTCAAAAATGGCTTACCCCTTATCCTTATTCTGTGTCGCCTGGTTCTGGACTTACCCAACATCGGGAACATTCTTCCTGCATCTAACCTGTCCAGTCCCGTCAGAATTTTATATGTTTCTATGAGATTCCCTCTCAGACTTCTAAACTCCAGTGTATAAAGGCCCAGTTGCTCCAGTCTCTCCTCATATGTCAGTCCAGTCATCCCGGGAATCAGTCTGGTGAACCTTCGCTGCACTCCCTCAATAGCAAGAATGTCCTTCCTCAGATTAGGAGACCAAAACTGAACACAATATTCCAGTTGAGGCCTCACCAAGGCCCGGTACAACTGCAGTAATACCTCACTGCTCCTATACTCGAAACCCCTAGCTATGAAGGCCAACATACCATTTGCCTTCTTCACCACCTGCTGTACCTGCATGCCAACTTTCAATGACTGATGTACCATGACACCCATTGGTCTCATTGCATCCCCCCTTTTCCTAATCTGCCGCCATTCAGATAATATTCTGCCTTCGTGTTTTTGCCCCCAAAGTGGATAACCTCACATTTATCCACATTATACTGCATCTGCCATGCATTTGCCCACTCACCTAACCTGTCCAAGTTACCCTGCAGCCTTTTAGCGTCCTCCTCACAGCTCACACCGCCACCCAGTTTAGTGTCATCTGCAAACTTGGAGATATTACACTCAATTTCTTCATCCAAATCACAAATGTATATTGTAAATAGCTGGAGTCCCAGCACTGAACCCTGCGGCACCCTACTAGTCACTGCCTGCCATTCTGAAAAGGACCCATTTATCCCAACTCTCTACTTCCTGTTTGCCAACCAGTTCTCTATCCGCGTCAGTACGTTACCCCCAACACCATGTGCTCTAATTTTGCACAGCAATCTCTTGTGTGGGACCTTGTCAAAAGCCTTTGAAAGTCCAAATACACCACATCCACTGGTTCTCCCTTGTCCACTCTACTAGTTACATTCTCAAAAAATTCCACAAGATTTGTCAAACCTGATTTCCCTTTCATAAATCCATGTTGAATTGGACTGATCCTGTCACTGCGCTGTTATTTCATCTTTAATAATTGAGTCCAGCATTTTCCCCACTACTGATGTCAGGCTAACCGGTCTATAATTATGCATTTTCTCTCTCCCTTCTTTGTTAAAAAGTGGTGTTACATTAGCTACCCTCCAGTCCATAGGAACTGATCCAGAGTCTATAGACTGTTGGAAAATGATCACCAAAGCATCCACTATTTCGAGGGCCACTTCCTTAAGTATTCTGGGATGCAGATTTATTGGCCTTAAATCCCATCAATTTCCCGAACACAATTTCCCGCCTAATAAGGATATCCTACAGATCACTAGAACCTTGGTCCCCTAACACTTCCGGAAGGTTATTTTTGTCTTCCTTCGTGAAGACAGAACCAAAGTATTTGTTCAACTGGTCTGCCATTTCTTTGTTCCCCATTATAAATTCACCTGAATTTGACTGCAAGGGACCTACATTTGTCTTCACTAATCTTTTTCTCTTCACATATCTATAGAAGCTTTTGAAGTCAGTTTTTATTTTCCCGGCAAGCTTCCTCTCATACTCTATTTTCCCCCTCTTAATTAAACCCTTTGTCCTTCTCTGCTGAATTCTAAATTTCTACCAGTCCTCGGGTTTGCTGCTTTTTCTGGCCAATTAATATGCCTCTTCCTTGCATTTAACACTATCCTTAATTTCTCTTGTTAGCCACGGTTGAGCCACCTTCCCCGTTTTACTTTTACTCCAGACAGGGATGTACAATTGTTGAAGTTCATCCATGTGATCTTTAAATGTTTGCCATTACCTATCCACTTTCAACTTTTGAAGTATCATTTGCCAATCTATTCTAGCCAATTCACGTCTCATACCATCAAAGTTACCTTTCCTTAAGTTCAGGACCCTAGTCTCTGAATTAACTGTGTCACTCTCCATCTGAATAAAGAATTCTACCATATTATGGTCACTCTTTCCCAAGGGGCCTCACACAACAAGATTGCTAATTAGTCCTTTCTCTTTACACATCACCCAGTTTAGGGGATGGCCAGCCCTCTAGTTGGTTCCTCGACATATTGATCCAGAAAACCATCCCTAATACACTCCAGGAAATCCTCCTCCACCATATTGCTACCAGTTTGGTTAGCCCAATCTATATGTAGATTAAAGTCACCCATGATAACTGCTGTACCTTTATTGCACACATCCTTAATTTCTTGTCTGATGCTGTCCCCAACCTCACTACTCCTGTTTGGTGATCTGTACACAACTCCCACTAACGTTTTCTGCTTTTTGGTATTCCGCAGCTCCACCCATACAGATTCCACATCATCCAAACTCATGTCCTTCCTTACTATTGCGTTAATTTCCTCTTTAGCCAGTAACGCTACCCAACCTCCTTTTCCTTTCTGTCTATCCTTCCTGAATGTTGAATACCCCTGGATGTTGAGTTCCCAGCCTTGGTCACCCTGGAGCCATGTCTCTGTGATGCCAATTATATTATATTCATTAATTGCTGCCTGTGCAGTTAATTCGTCCACCTTATTACGAATACGCTTTGCATTGAGGCACAGAGCCTTCAGGCTTGTCTTTTTAACATACTTTGCCCTTTTAGAATTTTTCTGCAATGTGACCCTTTTTGATTTTTGCCTTGGGTTTCTCTGCCCTCCACTTTTACTTTTCTCCTTTCTATCTTTTGCTTCTGCCCCCATTCTACTTCCCTCTCTCTCCCTGCATAGATTCCCATCCGTCTGCCATATTAGTTTAACCCCTCCCCAACAGCACTAGCAAACACTCCCCCTCGGACATTGGTTCCGGTCCTGCCCAGGTGCAGACTGTCCGGTTTGTACTGGTCCCACCTTCCCCAGAACCGATTCCAATGTCCCAGGAATTTGAATCCCTCCCTCCTGCACCATTCCTCAAGCCACGTATTCATCTGAGCTATCCTGCGATTCCTACTCTGACTAGCACTCTGTACACCCGAATGCTTAAGATAGTGTTGAAAGAATCCCGGGACGCCTCAGAGGCATCCAGATACCGGAGCCCTCTGAAAGCGGGTCAGACCCACAGACTGAAACGGGGTCTGATCAATGACGTCTTAACAGGGGTCAACACGGGAACCTTATCTATGAATGCCCTAGACATACAAGCTATAGAGGAACATCAGAAAACCTTAAAGACACAGTCAGGAAGTTGCTGCAGAGGTAGACAGACGCAGCCAGAGGGGCTGCTCAGGAAGGCGATGGGGCAGCAGGGAGCTTAGTCAAAGGGATTACAGAGCTAGAGGGTCATCTGCCACCATTAATTGCCTGATTGACTGAGAATTTAATGCAGAAAAGGCAGAGGTTCAACGAGACCTCTGCTACGCTTATGAGGGATGGATGATTGGGCGGGTCAGGGAGACCCTGGACCAAATACACATGGGTGAAGTTCCGGACTGGATTAACAGCACCCACCTATTCCGCCGAGCACAGCTCCCAGGGTCACTGGGCGTGTGCACCATGAAAGGAATGAGAAGAGTCTTTCTGTTGACAGGCGGATGCACAGATTCACATTCTGCCCTGGTGGGGATGGTCCTAATGATTCTGGTAATGGCAAAGGGGGAGTCTGGATAACACCCCCAGTATGAGGTAGAAAACTTGGGGCTAATCCGGGGTGAGAACTACATGTGGTACTACCCAATGGATCAATATGCGATCACATGGAACAGAACCATGAGAGGGGTCTCGTTATCAGGGTGCCGCAGGATAGGAAGCATAACTCTATGTCCACATCCAGTAGGCTGGGGAAGCAAGGATGGGTGTGGATTTAATCAAACCATTGGGTGTGTCTTAGAAATAAGCCCATCAGAATCCGAATACACCCACTAAGCCTACCGCGGAAAGGGGGAATGCTGTGTGGTAACCAACCAATCAACTTATGACTATGGTATTTATCAATGTAGTATCACTAACCCCAACTTCTGCTTCACCCCGAGGCTACTGGTAACAATCGGACGAGTACGAATGACGTATATCCATGCTCGAGAAACTATCACCCTGAATCTGACTATTGAAATTAAACAAGATTTGTACCAATATGAAAGTGAACTGGCTGCACCAATACCCCACCTGCCCGAGGACCTGAAAGACATAAAGGATTCTCTGCTGGCAAGCATAAAACAAAATCATGTGCTCAAACAGGAGCTGCGCGAACTGGGCAAGGACATTGCAAAAGACCTTCAACGTACCCCCTGGTACAAGAAGGCATGGAACTGGGGACTGAACGTTAATATCCATCCATGGATACGTATCATTTCTTACATATTGATGGCAGTTCAACTGATTTTGGCACTTTGCTGGCTGATAATAACATGCAGTTTGTAGGAAGCGTAGACATAGACAGCAGGCTAAAGCAATCACTCGTATGCAAGAGAAAGATAGACTGTTGATGCATGGGGGAATTTAAAGCCCGGTTAAACGATAGTCCTCCCAAAGTTGGCAGCAGATATCACTGCAAGCAGGGCGGGAAGTCTAAAGCATTAGGTAACTTAGCTCTAGTGGTCTTATGGGCTGGCATTAGCTAGGGACCAAAGGGGGGATTGAAGTAGGATTTTTAGAAACCCACCGTAGTGATATAAGTGTTGCAGTCTGGGAAATATGTTCGGAAATGGACAAGTAGTAATGTAGAGTTGCAGGCTGGGAAAACATGTTAAGTCGTTTTTGCCTAGCATCAACTAAGTAGGCCACTTGCAAGAGGGTGTGGTGGCAAGTTTAACAAAGAATAACAGAAACATGGCTTGTGCTTCATAGCGAAAGTAACAGAATATGACTTGCGGTTAGGCTAGGTGTTGAATAACAGGAAACATGGCTTGTGCTTCATAGCGAAAATGTAAAAAGCCCCCAATGTAATGGAATTGAGATGTTGCGGTTTTCGGCTTTATATTCTGAACTACTGGAAGCCAAAGTCGAGACGGCAAGGTACGAGTTGTGTGAACTCTACCATACTGCTGTTCTCCCTTGGCCAAGCGATAGGTATTTGCAAATAAACATTAATTTTGATTCTTTATGTGTGTTGAGCCTTATTTTGGTTCCACATCAATTTGAGTATAAAGAGTAAAGACATTTTACTATAATTATATAAGGCCCTGGTGAGACCACACCTGGAGTATTGTGTACAGTTTTGGTCTCCTTACCTAAGGAAGGATATACTTGCAATCAAGGGAGTGCAACGAAGGTTCACCAGACTGATTCCTGGGATGGGGGGATTGTCCTATGATGAAAGATTGAGTAGAGTAAGTCTATATTTTCTAGAGTTTAGAAGAATAAGAGGTGATCTCATTGAAACATACATAATTCTTACAGGGCTTGACAGGATAGATGCAGGGAGGATGTTTCCCCTGGCTGGCGTGTCTCGAACCTAGGGTCCCAGTCTCAGAATAAGGGGTCGGCCATTTAGGACTGAGATGAGGAGAAATTTATTCACTCAGAGGGTTGTGAATCTTTGAAAATCTCTAACCCAGAGGGCCGTGGAAGCTCAGTCACTGAGTATAGTCAAGACAGAGATTGATAGATTTTTGGATATTAAGGAATCAAGGGATATGGGAATAGTGCAGGGAAGTGGAGATGAGATAGAAGATCAGCCATGATCTCATTGAATGGCGGAGCAGGCTCGAAGGGCCAAATGGTTTACTCCTGCTCCTATTTCTTATGTTCTTAGGTTCTCATCTCTTTGTACCTCCACCATTTAAAAAAATACTCGGATCTATTCTCTTTTGGTCCAAAATGGATGACATCACACTTTCCTGCATTGAAATCCATCTGCCATAGTTTTGCCCACTCACTTAATTTATCATTGTCTTTTTGTAATTTTATGTTCCAATCTATACTACATATTATGGCACCAATCTTTGTATCATTGGTAAGCTTGGCTATATGGTTCTCTCTGTTATGTTAGCTAAGTCATTAATAAATATAGTGAATAGTTGAAGCCCCAGCACAGATCCTTGTGGGACACTGTTTTCGATCGATAATAATAGATCCAGGTTCGGGATCTGGATGAATGTTAAATAAGAAACAAGACAAATGAAGTAAAGAATAAAATACCGTTTACTGAGAGAAAAGAAACATAATAATACAGTTTACGAAGAAAAGAGAAGTATGATAAGATGCAACAATGCTCATGGCCTTCAGCCCTTCAGGAACTCCACAACGACGGCTGGTCTGGAGCATTGGGGGTCCCGGCACCACTCGCGAATCACGGTCCAAGGTGAAGTTCGAAGAGCTACTGGACAGTGCCGCTCCTTTATACTATTAAACAAACATACTATTGAACAAAATATGGGTTCATGTGACTTATGGCCAAATCCTAATCTGTAAGGCCCCAGCTGCTTGTCCACAAAGCATGAGATCTCGAGGCGCCGACCGTATCATAACAAGCTGGTGTGTGTCCCAAGGTCGCTTCCCTCTCTATAGCAAAAACATTCCACGGGGCATGGGACAGAGACACACTGTAAATGTCTAAATATCATAATTAACAGTGTGTGATTAACCCCATACAATACAACACACCTTTGACATTTAGACATTCTAAGTAGTATAATCAAATTGAAGGTATAATGCATCAGTTACACGTTGAGTATGCGCAAGCAACACGCGCAATCTACACCTAAGAATACATACAAGCAATAATAACAGTAATGACGCGACGAGTAAAACAATGATAGGATGTATTATCAGCTTCAAAGCGGCGGATGTTTTTGGGGACCATCCATAAAAGATGTCTCACCAATACAATCCACCCTTGATTGTCTTGCGTACGATCAGTGTTAGCTAACCGCCACCCTATACGGCCATCCCATGCTGTGTTTGAAGATGGATAACGAGACACAGAGACTTGCCAGCACGAGTTGGTAAATCACCATTTTGGGCCGAATTCCTGTGGGAGGAAACATAAGTGTATTAATTTCAGCCTCATTTAGTCAATTTACTCTTGTCAACACAGAGAGGAATATCTTGACCAATCAGGAGCACCCAATAAGTGTTTCCTTCTCCTTTCGCTAAGATTTCCCCTGCTTGTGAGGGTTTCTGGGGGTACTGCACCCACACTTTTCCTCCTTCACAAACTGTGTCCTGAGTCTGATTTTCTTTTTTAATAGTAGGGACACTAACTTTGCCTAACATGTGGCTTATGGGAGTTCCCCTCCGCAATGGTTGGTGATTCAGATTGCGCACTGCTTGTGGTAAGACCTTTAACCACCTTTGCAATGTGTTAGTGGGAGTTAATATTTTAATCTGTTGCTTAAGTAGTCCATTCTTGCATTCTTTTAACCCTGCAGCTTGCGGATAGTAAGGTACGTGAAACATCCAATAGATCCCGTTGTCTACCGCCCACTGTTGCACTGTTTGACCTGTGAAGTGCGACCCATTATCGGACTGTATTTCTGCTGTCTCACCGTAGTATGTGATTAAATTCTCCAATCCTTTAATCGTACTTTGTTGATTTGCTTTAGTCACTGGATAAGCTATCAAAAATCCAGAATAGGCATCAACAGCAGTGAGCAAATATTGGAACCGTTGTTGCAATGGTAAAGGTCCTACATAATCAATTTGCCATATTTGTGCTGGTTGAGTCCCTCTCTTAATATGGGCACCTGTTGTCATTGTAGGGAAAATGCTTCATCTTTTGACAAATTTCACGGGTGTTTATGATCTGTTTAACACTGTCCATAGTCAAATGTAACCCCCTATTTCGTGCCCATTGTATCGTAACCCGAATGCCCAAATGTCCAAGATTTGAGGTGGGCCCACTTGCCTATGCCATATTCTTCCTCTTCTGCCTCTTTGACAGCCCGTACCCAGGCTATATTATCAACAGTGTTATTATTTGTTCCCATAGGTGCTTTCCCCACAAGTCTTTCCAGTTATTTGCCAGTTATGTTCATGCCAGTTTCACATCCAGCTCGCCATGCCATTGGCTACTGCCCATGAGTCAGTATATATGTGTACTTGTTGCTGTTCTTCTTCTAATGCAAGGACTACAGCTGCTAGTTCTGCTAGCTGGCTGGAGCCTCCCATGCCCTCATCATGCACAATTGTCTGGGTTTTTGGATTGAAGTTAGCGGCTCGCCATTGCCGAAGGCTGTTTCGCCAGACCGCTGAGCCATCTGTGAACCAGGCATGGCTACGTTCTTCAGGTGTTAACTGTTCAAAAGTCACACCCCAGGAGATCGGTGACTCCTGGGTTAAACTGACAGACGACTGCATAAGTTCACCCTCAGCTGTTTGTGGGTATTCAGCCACATGCTCATGTAGTCAGGTGATTCCTTCTTTTCCTTTACCTGCTCTGTCTGCGATATACCATTTCCAGCGCACTATGGAGCTTTGTTGTGCTCGCCCGACCTTGTGTGTTTCATTTACTGAGAGAGCCCAGGATAATATGGGTAGGTCTGGTCTTAAACTGACTTTGTCGTCCCCTGTCTGTCCTTCTGTTTCTGTTAGAGCCCAATAACATGCTAGTAATTGGTTCTCAAATGGAGTGTAACAAGTAGCGGCATCTGTCAATTTTCTAGACCAGAACCCTAACGGTATACGAGTGCCATGTTGAACCTGCCACAAACTCCATACTGCAGTATCATTGGTAACAGATACCTGTAGCTCAAAAGGCTGCCCAGGCACTCGTGGAGCTAGGGGTAAAGCTTGAATTACGGCTTCTTTGGCTACATCAAAAGCCACCTGCTGTTCCTTTCCCCACTCGAAGTGGGCCTTTTTTCGTGTTACGGCATACAGCGGTTTTAATAGCATCGTGAGGTGAGGTATGTGTCTCCTCCAGTAACCCAGTAGTCCCACAAACCGTTGTGTCTCAGTTTTATTCGTGGGGGTGGCCATTTCTTGAATTTTATTCTTCACAGGTTCGGGTATGATGCGCTCACCCCGAGACCATTGGACCCCCAGAAACTGGACAGTCTGGCTAGGGCCCTGCACCTTCTTCGGATTTATCTCCCAGCCCCTGTCTCGCATGTGTTGACTAAAGTAGCTTGGGCTTCTGACACCACTGCCTCGGTGGGACCCCTTATTAGTACATCATCGATGTAGCGTGCCAGTGAGACATTAGGAGCCAACGTGCACATGTCCAGGTCCCGGGTCATCAATCCGTGGCATAGGGTGGGGGCTATGTAGGTAACCTTGAGGTAGGCGTTTAAATGTGTATTGCCTCCCTTCCCAAGTGAATGCAACTGGTCCTGGGATTCTTCCGCTATTGGAATGGAGAAAAGGCATTGGCCAGGTCGATTACCACATACCACTCCGCACCTTCTTCAGACAGCCACTCTGTTATAGAGTTACTACATCTGGGACAGCGGTTGCCAAGGGAAAGGCAAATTTGTTCCGTTGTCGGTAGTCCACAGTTATCCTTCAACTTTTGTCGGGTTTCTGCACAGGCCAAACAGGGCTATTGTAGGGGGGCACCGCATGTCTAATGATACCTGCCTCCAAGAGCCCTTGTATGGTTTCTCCTATTTCTTTGTGTCCTCCAGGTATTCAGTACTATTTCATAGTCACTATACGCGATGGCCGTGGTATTACCACTGGTTCCCACTTTGCTTCCCCTGCAATCACTGTGATCGCCCAAACGAGGTGTTGTGTGTGGTTCCCTTTAAAAGGTCCATCCCAATGATATGTTCCTTTACTGCCGATATTAAGATTGTTACCCAGCACAGAGGCCCATTTTCCAACGCCATTCTGATAGTTGTTCGGACAGCGGGCGTTTCTACCCCTCTGAACCCATTAATCATCATACGGGTCCCTGTGTGTTTCCTAATATTTCCATGGATAATAGTAACTTCTGCCCCTGTGTCTCGTAAAGCCACATCTCTTTGGATGTTCCCCCCCCCCGCCAATGTATCGTAATCGGAATGTGTGGCCTCAAATCCCCGGGAGCTTGGGTTGATGTGGTTCTAACGGGGAGTACTCCCGGATCCCAGCCACACCCCTAGTCGAGGGGATTACTAGCCTTCCACAGCTCTTCTACGTTGGGACATAGGCTAACGGGAGATGGTTTCTCCGCATCCGCAGACTTATCGCTATCCGACTTAGTCTCCCTTACCTCCCTCCTTTTGCCCTTCCCTGTTCCCGGGACGCAGTTTTGCTTCCACATAGAATACATCGCTCCTTTTGGGATTCCATCAATTTTTCCCTTGGGGACACCTGTCTTCAGTAAAGTCACGAACATGTCCCTCCGCGTAATTCTTTTTTTGTCTTTCCTGACCCTGTACCTTTTCCAGAGGTCGAACCTTGTTGCTGGTCCCGATCCCCCTCTAAATTAGCCGTTCTCGACTCTCGCACACTATCTTCTGCATCCTCTAACTGTCCTAACAATAGGCAAGCGTGCCCAACCTGCTGCCCTTGGGCTGGTCCCAATAATGCGAGTAGCGCACCACTCATCATAGGAGGGCCACTCTTCATCAGCCTGCTCCGCATTCCTGCCGTAAAGAGCTCCTGATCTGGCCCGTCATATTGTTGGTGATATATTCCTCCCTGTGTTGCCATGTTGCGAACTGTATCGCACCCTCCGCCATAGTATTCCAAGGTTTTACCTCCCCTTCCCAATCAACGGCAGAGGGATATTTTTGCCGGACCCCTATAGTAACCATGTCCCACAGTGAACTTGTGCCCTGGACATTCCATAGCACTGCTGTGATATGGTGGTCCGTAGTCATAGTCCCCATTTTTGTTAACTCTTCGGGGTTAAGTATTACGCCTACTGCTCCCTGGTCCCAAATCCAGGTTAGCCATTCTGACAATGATTCCCCGGGTTTTTGACGAAATCGAGACCCTATTTCTTGTAACTCACTAGTGGTGAAGTCACGCACCCCTCTAGTGGTTACCGGCTATTCCCCATCTTGCTGTTTTATCTTATTTTTCATAAGGGGTCTAACTTTTGTGCTCAGAGCGTAAGGGGGAGGGTCTTTAGTTTCCTCCCGTTCCCCCATCTGTCCACTCATATTCTGAGTTAAAGGAGTACCAGATATTTTTGGTGTCCCCCCCACAATTTTTTACAGCTTGTATACATTCCCTAAATGATTCTGCGTTGGCTTTTAAACACTCACTGGGGTCTGATTGAGCAAGTACAAACCACATGCAGCACCAAATCAGTGCAGTACAAAGGATATATTTCAAATCCATCTGTAATTTCCGTGGTCTGGCTTTCTTTTTATTTTGTACTGTCACCAGACGGCATATAAAGTTTCTGATTGTTCATTGACCTTGTCCGCCCGTTCTTGTGCAGTGCGGACCGCTTCAGTCAGGGTCGTGTTTTGACTTTCCAAAACCTTAACAGCTGTTTTTAACTGTAGGTTTTCTGCCTCACTTTCTTTAAGTTGTTCTGTGCTGGGGCCCCAGCTGTTTACATTGTACATTAATGATTTAGACGAGGGGATTAAATGCAGTATCTCCAAATTTGCGGATGACACTAAGTTGGGTGGCAGTGTGAGCTGCGAAGAGGATGCTATTAGGCTGCAGAGTGACTTGGATAGGTTAGGTGAGTGGGCAAATGCATGGCAGATGAAGTATAATGTGGATAAATGTGAGGTTATCCACTTTGGTGGTAAAAACAGAGAGACAGACTATTATCTGAATGGTGACAGATTAGGAAAAGGGAAGGTGCAACGAGACCTGGGTGTCATGGTACATCAGTCATTGAAGGTTGGCATGCAGGTACAGCAGGCGGTTAAGAAAGCAAATGGCATGTTGGCCTTCATAGCGAGGGGATTTGAGTACAGGGGCAGGGAGGTGTTGCTACAGTTGTACAGGGCCTTGGTGAGGCCACACCTGGAGTATTGTGTACAGTTTTGGTCTCCTAACTTGAGGAAGGACATTCTTGCTATTGAGGGAGTGCAGCGAAGATTCACCAGACTGATTCCCGGGATGGTGGGACTGACCTATCAAGAAAGACTGGATCAACTGGGCTTGTATTCACTGGAGTTCAGAAGAATGAGAGGGGACCTCATGGAAACGTTTAAAATTCTGACGGGTTTAGACAGGTTAGATGCAGGAAGAATGTTCCCAATGTTGGGGAAGTCCAGAACCAGGGGTCACAGTCTGAGGATAAGGGGTAAGCCATTTAGGACCGAGATGAGGAGAAACTTCTTCACCCAGAGAGTGGTGAACCTGTGGAATTCTCTACCACAGAAAGTAGTTGAGGCCAATTCACTAAATATATTCAAAAAGGAGTTAAATGTAGTCCTTACTACTCGGGGGATCAAGGGGTATGGCAAGAAAGCAGGAATGGGGTACTGAAGTTTCATGTTCAGCCATGAACTCATTGAATGGCGGTGCAGGCTAGAAGGGCTGAATGGCCTGCTCCTGCACCTATTTTCTATGTTTACACATCGCCCTTAAGGCTGTTAACAAAATCCATCCCATTTGTGGGGGACTACTTTTCTCCTGTGGGAAGCCCACTTCCTCCAGGAGAGACAGTACCGCGTATCTTTGCTCTGTTCCAATAACTGTGTATTCCAATGTTGCGGGGGTCCAAACCGGGCTAGCACATTGGCAAGAGAGCCAAAACCCTCATCCCTCGTGCTCCACCCTGGTATTCTATACTTCTCTCCCGCAGGAGGAGACTGCTTCTTGTCTTTTCTCTTAAACATTTTACCAGATCTTGTTCGTGACGCCAAAATGTTTTGGATCGATAATAATAGACCCAGGTTCGGGATCTGGATGAATGTTAAAAATGAGACAAGACAAATGAAGTAAAGATAAAACACCATTTACTGAGAGAAAAGAAACATAATAATACAGTTTACGAAGAAAAGAGAAGTATGATAAGATGCGACAAAGCTCACGGCCTTCAGGAACTCCGCAACGACGGCTGGTCAGGAGCCTTGGGGGTCCCGGCACCGCTCGCGAATCACGGTCCAAGGTGAAGTTCGAAGAGCTACTGGACAGTGCTGCTCCTTTATACTATTAAACAAACATACTATTGAACAAAACATGGGTGCATGTGGCTTATGGCCAACTCCTAATCTGTAAGGCCTCAGCTGCTTGTCCACAAAGCATGAGATCTCGAGGCGCCGACCATCTCATAACAAGCTGGTGTGCGTCCCGAGGTCAATTACCTCTCTCTCTATAGCAACAACATTCTACGGGGCATGGGACAGAGGCACATTGTAAATGTCTAAATATCATAATTAACAGTATGTGATTAACCCCATACAATACAGACACCATCTGTCACTTCCTTCCAATTCGAGTACAGACCTATTATCCCTACTCACTGTCTGCTATTGTCTAACCAATCTCCTAACCAGATCAATAACTTGCCTTCAATTCCATGAGCTTTAGTATTAGCTAAAAATGTCTTGGAACCTTATCAAATGCCTTCTGGAAGTCCGTAGACATTCCCCAGTCTACTACTTTAATTACTTCCTCAAAAAATTCAGTTAGGTTCATTAGATATGACCTACCCTTTACCCATGTTGGCTCTCTATAATCAGCTCAAACTTCTCTAAGTGCTCAGTCACTCTGTCCTTAATTATAGATTTCAATGATTTCCCCACAACAGATGTTAGACTTACAGGTCTATAATTTCCTGGTTTCTTTCTCTTGCCTTTCTTAAATAATGGAGTTACATTTGCAATTTTCCAATCTAAAGGGATAATTCCTGAATCAAGAGAGCGTTGGAAGATTATGGCTAAAGCATCTACAATTTCCTCGTCTTCTTCCTTTAAAACCCTCAGGTGGAAATCATCAGCTCCTGGGGATTTGCCAGTCTTTAGTACCATAGGGCTAGATTTTCCACTTTTGTGCTTATCGCCCAAAAATGGGCGTTATTTCCGGCGTGCGCAGTAAAAATCGCCGGCTTATCACTCATTCTCGCCCATTCAGATCGCCAGCTTATTGCCCATTCTCAAAGCACCTAGTCTCCATTTTTGAAAATGGGCGTAACCGCGAGCGATATGAAATGGGCAGTAGCGTTAAATCTCGCTGACCTTCTGCCGTAAAGTGTCGCCGTCCTTAGCAACAGCATGGCAATGCTCAATTCCCGCGATTCAGAAGGTCAAGGGTCATCATGACATACACAGAAGAGACAGAGAGAGAGGGAGCTCAGAGGGACTGAAGGCATGACTGGGTATGGGAGGAAGGAGGAAGACTTTAGAGCTTCACAGCAAGTAGCGAAACAAAAATTAACTGTTCCCAGCCACATATTTGCCCAAATTTGGCCTACAATGCAGGGAGAGGAGGAGGCATCACAGCACGCTGTGGAGACTGACGCTGGAGAGAGCAGTGAGGTGGGAGAGGAGCATATTGGAGGGCGCAAAAGAGCCAGGAGGTTCTCAGACGAGGCAAATGCCTCCCTCCTACGGGAGGTCAAGTTATGCTGGGGTGAGTTGACACAGGGAGGCCGTGGGAAGTCCACCCCAAAGGCCTAACAGAAGATATGGACTGAGATAGCAGAGGTGGTCTCGTCAGTGACCAATGAGGATCGTGAGGACAACCAATGCCGCAAACGATGGAACGACCTTGTGGGATCCGCAAGAGTAAGTTTTACATTGATTTACATGTACTTATGTATTTATATAATTTGATTTGTAACAGTCATGAGTGACTATCAGCAGATGTGAGGTCTTGCACTTTTACCGGGAATGTTTTACTCAAAGCCTGCAGTAACGGTGCATGTCTTTAGGTAAAGAATGATAATTATCATAATAATCATGATTACATCTGTCGGTTATGTGTTATCAGTCCCTGTGACAGCACCTCGCAATGAAATCACGCAATGATCTCATGCCAAGTCGTCCTGTCACCTTTTACAGAAGAAGCTATCGATGATGAGGTCCATGCAGAGGCGAACGGGTGGGGGGGCCACCAGTCACCAGCGACATCACTGAGATGGGGAAGCACACCCAGACGCCCGCACACTCGCACTCGTGGGGAAGCACACCTGGACAGCCACGGAAGCATCTACAGACCCTGAAGTGATGCCACGTGAGTAAAGTTTATACCATTGCGTAATGTAAAGTCAATAGATGCTACACCCACTCATATCCGCACAATCACATATGATAGATGATTTCTAAAATTGTCATAGAAATAATGCTAGCCTAATGAAAATCATTGCAATGCCAATGTGTTGATGGTCATGAAATGTGATGTCTGAGATGATTTTCAGAGTGGTGGTGCTTTTGTCGTGCATATGCTGCTGTGTGTAACGCTGGACTCACCTTGTGACCCTAACACCCCCTTCCCTTCTAATAACCTCATTTGTGTTTTGCAGCTCAGCCAGCAGTGCGGCCCCAGGCAAGACCACAGAGGCCAGAAGGTGGGGGCGTGGGGCCTGACTCTCCGGAAGATCCTGCATCTGCTGCTGAGGAGCTCCGATTCTCTCCCGTCAATCCACTGGGTCTGTTCTCCATGGATGAGAGCACCGACTTCGAGGAACCTGCATCGCCACGCTCTAGAAGCCATTCCACTCCAAGGCCATCTAGTGGTCCTCCGGTCATTCCCGCCTCCACTCTGGAGGTATGGGCCCCAAGCACCTCACCACAGGGCACCCCATTTGTCCCCAGGATGGCGCCGGCCCCGCGGAGGCCTCGTGGACGCGCCAGATCTGGTCCACGAGCGCCACATGACAGCGGAGAGATGGTACAGTTGTCCAGAAAGACTGTAGACATTGGTGACCAGCTCACTGAAGCATTGGGGAGCATATCCCAACAGCTGGCCACCATGACTGAATACATTCCGCGGATGGCCGACGCCCTGGATGCGATAGCCAGGAACACTGTTGGCATAGGTCTCCCAGTGGTCCCCGAGTGTGGCACTCTACCCCTAGGTTCCGCACCACCAGTGCCAACAACAGATGAGATCAAGGACCAACATCCTGCTTCTGCATCAGAGAATGTTGCCCCCTTGGCACTCCCCACTCCCGTCCCCCTCCAAAGACTACATCTGCCTTCATTCCCCCCGCAATGAGGCACCGCCTAAGGAGCTCCTCGGCCAGGCGCCGTGGAGCGAGGAGGGGAAGGGGTAGAGGTGGGGAGTAGAAGGGAAGGATGGAAGGAAAGTGAGGTGCATGTTCGCAGGTGATGGTTGTGTTATATCTCCATCTGGGTGTTTGCAATTTGTTGTAATGTATGGGGGGAGGGGACCACCCTCCTGCTTTACCTTTGTATTCTGTGTTGCTGGACATGTTGAACATTTGATTAAGGTCAAAGGTAGAAAAAGTGGGGTGTGGGCAGGGGTTGGGTGTTATTGCCTGTGATACTTATGATTTCAGACCAATGTTGGTATAATTTTTTTTTTATTGAACATAACCTTGTTGTGCATTCTCTCAGATAACTGGACCGTTACACACTGGTGATTTCTTAGCATCAAAGGGTTAAATACAACTTAACTTGAATCAACTTAAACTTTAACTGGCACCAAGGTGATGGCCACCATTGATGTCTGAGCTGCACACACAGCAGTGTGTCAGCGTTGTCACTCACATCAACGTTCTTTCAGGCAAATCGTTCAGATATCAGCTCCTCACGTAAGAGTCTTGCAGTTATGTAGCCACCACGGGTCCTTTCCTGCGGTCTGGAGGGGGTCATGGGCATGGTTGCATAGCCAGCCTGATTGTCTGGCCCTAGCTCAATGTCCAGCCCCTCGTCATCCTCTTCCTCTCTTTCCTGAGGTGGAGCATCAGTGTCTTCTAGTAATTCTTGACCCCTCTTGATAGCCAGATTGTGCAGCATGGAGCACACGACCACGAATTTACCTTCTTGCTCAGGGTTGTATTGTAGCTCCCCTCCTGAGTGCTCCAGACATCTGAAGCACTGCTTAAGCACAGTTATTATTTTCTGGACCACATTGCGTGTGTCTCTGTGGCTCTGGTTGTATCGTTTCTCGGCCTCAGTGTAGTTGTCACGCAGCGGGGGTCATCAGCCAGGTGGCTAGGCCATATCGATTATCACCAAGCATCCAGCATTGTCCTTGTGGCTGACTTTTAAAGATGGCAGAGACAGCGCTCTCACACAGGATGCGAGCCTTATTGAAGGTGCCCAGACATTTGGCATTCTCTGCCAGTATGACCTGGTTGTGGTCGACAACTAGTTGGACCTCCAGGGAGTGAAATTCTTTTTTGTTACGAAAATGCTGTGTGTCCTGAGAAGGTGGCTGCATGGTGATGTGAGTGCTCTGTATAGCTCGCTGCACCCAGGGGAACTTAGCAATGTGGTAGAATGCTCCAGCCCTGTCAGTCTGAGCCTTCATGGTCATGGGGAAACTGATAAAGGTCCATCCTTCTCGTGTACAGGGTCTCCGTGACCAGTCTAATGCAGCAATGGGTTGCATGGTGAGACAGAGGGCAAATCTCGACCACGGAGGCCCGAAAGACAGTGCCATGACCTCGACCGACATGGATGTCCTGATGGCTGGCTGCATATGTAGCCAGATGAGCTCATATATTTCATTGATCACCACCCTTGTGGAAGCGCAGTCTCCGAAGCAGGTGTGGTCAGAGACGTCGAGGTAAGACCTCTTTTCCTTGTACATGCGGGGTGTGTATATGGCCTGGCCCTCCTCATTCTTGCACATCTTAAATTGGGGACATGATGTGCATCACACATTGAGCCATCTGCAATCTGCAGCATCTGCGTATTAATCAATGCAGGCTGAGAAATGGCTGGCCCCATTGCAATGAAAGTATAATAGCAACTGATCAGAAGCAATAATTTCCTCACTAAAATATACCTAGAGTAAACCCCCAATAGTCCAGAGTCTGAAAATATATCTGTTGAGATGGTCACTGCACCTGAGAAGAACTCCAGAGTCAATGCAAACTCCCCCAAAGTTGAAGCAGCCTTTTGAATGAAGCGACCTGCGATTTTAAAAATGGCAGCCACACCGCTGGCGTTAGTTCAGAACAGTTCCACTTTTCCTGGGCGGTTTTTTGGGTGAGCGATATTGTGGGCGATATGTGTGCGAGGTGGTGAAAGTGACGCTGGGCGATCTCCTGGGCATTAGTTTTGGCAAATGTGCTCTTTACGACAAAAAAAGTGGGTGGGGCGGTGTTATTGAATCTCGGCATTAATTCCGTGCGGAAATTAACGCTGGCCGATATTATGGGCGTTGATTTCACCCATGCTGATGATTCCGCCCCAAAAAAATAGACGGGAGATATTATTTTTTCCAGGCATTAAGCACATGGTGAAAGTAACGCTTGCCGATAGTTTCTGAAAAATGCCCGTCAGTTTCTATTTTGTGGCAAAAGCGATATATGGGCATTATACGGCATTTCAGCGGTAAAATGGGCATTAAGCATGCAAAAAAAGTAGAGGTTCTAGCCGATTATTTTTTCTAATACTGTTTTCTTGCTTATGTTAACTTTAGCGAGATCCAGTCCTTGATGCATTATTAACTTGCAGTTATATTATCGTCTTTCTCTACTGTGAATACTGACATTATTCAGTAAGTCTGCAATTTCCTTATTTTTCTTTGCAATATTACCAACATCTGTTTTTAAAGGTCTTACATTACCCTTGACTAGCCTTTCTCTTTTAATATAATTGTTTAAAAGTTGTGTGTTAATCTTGATATCCCTTGCAAGTTTTTTTTCATATTCTCTTCTTGAAGCTTTTACTATCTTCGTCTTCCTTTGCTGTTCTTTATATCTCTCCCAGTCCTCTGGATCTACACTATTTTTTGCACTTTTCTATGCTCTTTCCTTTAGTTTCATGTTAACTTTCACCTCTTTTTTTGACCATGGCTGTTTTATTTGCTAAGTATACCTAAAGGGATATATACTGGTCCTGTATTACACTAAATTTATTTTTGAACACAAATGAATTCATTTAAATTAAAGAGAGTGAAAGAGGAGAGAGAGGAGAAAGCTGATGGAGAGATTGTAGTGTTGGTAGTGTGGTTTGTGAATTATTGGAGAGACTGGAGTTATTTTTGAGATTTTTAAGCTATTTTTGAATTCTTTGATTATTTGAGATTATAAATGAATTCAATTGAAATGATTGAAAGAAGGATGAGCGAGGAGGAGGAGGAAGGAGTGGCGAAGTGGGAGAGATGGGAGGACGTAGGCGCACAAAGTGCTTTAGTGAGGAGGCCAATGCTGCCTTAGTGGCAGAAGTGGAAAATAGGTGGGCATGGGAAACACCCCGTCCCGGGTTTATCAAAGGGTATGGACGGAGATAGCAGAGGTGATATCTGCGAGCATTTATGAGGTGAAGGAGCCCAACCAGCGCCGGAATCGCTGGAACGATTTTGTTGGAACAGGTGGAGTAAATATTAAATTTATTTATATTTATTTATATAATAAATTGTAATTGTAATGATGCAATGATTAATTTAAATGCAGATCTGATGTATTGTAGTTAGATCAGTAATCATTTAATCCAAACCTCGATCTTAAACAAGTTATTTGGAGACTAACCATGCATGCGATAATGTTTACAGTGGACTAGCAAGTGTGTTGTCTTGCGTAATATTATTAATAATAATAATAATGATATCTGTCAGTAATCTGCTTTCTGTTATATCTGTATAAGTACCTAGAAATGATCTTGTGCCATGCCATGCTGTTGTCACCTTTTGCAGAAGAAACTTTCAAAGAATAGGGCTGAGCAGCGGTGCACGGGTAGTGGCTCAGCGGACCCATGTGTCCTCACTGATCTGGAGGAGCGGGCGCTGGCACTTGTAGGTATCCACAACCGGTCGGCCACCCGTGCTGTGTCAGAATCTGTCCTCATGCCACGTGAGTGAAGTATAAACCATTGGGTGATGTAAAGTAAATTAATGCCACTCATATCCGTATAATATGATTGATGATTTATTGATGTAATGTTATGTAATGTTACATTATGTTATGTAATTAATAATGGGATCATGAAAATCAAAGTAATGCAGATTTTGTACTATCATAATGTTCATTAAATGTGATGTCTGTCAATATTTTTATAGCAGTAGTGTTGCTCTCATGCATATGCCTGTGTAGCGTTTGGATTCCCATGTGACCCTAGCACCCCTTTCTCCTCTAATGACCTCATTTATGTTTTCTAGCTCAGCAGTAAGTTTGAGCGTGGACATGGTGAACTTGTCCAGGAAGAGTATCGGAATTGGTCGGGAGCTCCTCCAGGCAATGGGAGGTTTATCTGGACAGGTTGCCACTCTATCTGCTAACATCAATGAGAGGATGACGTGGATAGCGGTGGCCCTGGAGATAATAGCCAGGAAACTGGCGCCAAAGGGATATCAGTGGTCCCGGAATCCAGCACTGCACCACAAGGTGCCGCACCCACCTTGCCAGAGACACTTGAGAGCCAGGAGGAAGCTCTTGCTTCTGGCTTGGAAATGTCCTCTCCATCATTGGCCCAATCTGCCATCACCCACCCCACCAAAGCAATGCTTGAGGAGCACTGCGGCAAAGCGGCTTAGAGTTGGTAGGGGAAGAGGTGGGGTACAGACCCGGGGAAAGGAAAGGAGTGGCCACAGGTAGCGATGGAAGGTTTTAAAAAAATTTGTATGTTTAATTTAAAAAAAATGTTGCCTGAAGAGTGGATGAGTTATTAAGTTAGTTGTTTAAATTGTTTGTTGTTGTTTTTCAATTTTTCACTGTTGGGATGGTTTGGGGTGAGGGGTGGGGGGGCGGGCGGGCGGGCGTTGCGTGCATTTTTATTAAAATCCTTGTTGTATTTGTTGTTATTTACTGTGTGTTAAAATGTTCAACATTTGAGGTGGAGGGTACTGTTGTGTTGTGTTATGTTATGTTTTTTGCTGAATAATAAAAAAAAATTATTTATTAACATTACATTTTTTTTAATTTACCTTAACATTGTTATGCATTGACTTCAGATAGTTGTAACAAACACTGGTGAGTATATACCATGAAAGGCAAACATTAAACATAATGTATATCAACTGTAACTGTCACCAACGTAATGCAAACCGTAAACTTATGAGCTGCAGACACAACTGTGTTGCAGCTGCATAACTACCACCAACGTTGTTTTAAGCAAAGCGCTCATTTATGAGCTGCTGATGCAACAGTCTTGCAGCGGTGTAGCCACCACGGTCTAGAGGGGGGTGGGGCATGGTTTCAACGTTGGCATGATTGTCTTCCCCGAGTTCATCGTCCACCTCATCATCTTCCTCTCTCCTGAGGTGGACTGGCAGTCCCATGTGGCAATTCTTGTCCCCTCCTGATAGCGAAGTTATGCAGCACACCACAATGAAATGAGCGACTTGCTCAGGGTGGTATTGTAATTCAGCTCGAGTGGTCCAGGCATCTGAAGCGCTGCTTAAGCACTCCAATTGTCTTTTTGATGATATTGCATGTGGTTATGTGGCTTTCGTTATATTGCTTCTCGGTTTCTGTCTGCGGCTTACGCAGGGGGGGGGGGTCATCAACCAGCTGGTAAGGCCATATCCTTTATCATCCAGCATCCAACCGTGTACTTGTGGCTGACTCTTAAACAGGTCAGATACAGTGCTCTCATGCACGATGTGCGCATCATGGATGCTGCCTGGAAATCATGGCAGTAAATGCAAAATTATTTGCTTGTGGTCGACAACGAGTTGCACATTCAGGGAAGAATGGAATCCCTTTCAGTTCCGAAACACCTCTGCATCCTGAAAAGGTGCTCGCATGCCGATGTCCGTGCAGTCTATTGCTCCCTGCACCTTGGGGAAGTTTGCTATGCTCGAGAAACCTAGAGCCCTCTCACTCTGTGCCTCCCTGGTCATAGGGAAGCTTATAACGGCCATCCTTCAAGCGTAAAGGGCTTCAGTCACCGGCGAATGCAGCAATGTATGGCATGCTGAGAGATAGCGCAAATGTCGCCAGCTGAGGCCTGAAAGGAGCCCGATGCATAGAAGGAAAGTGCCGCAGTAACCTTGACCTCAACGGACAGTGCAGTCCTGATGGTACTCTTAGGTTGCAGATCTCCCCTAATGAGCTGGCAACATCTCACTGATGACCTCCTTTTGGAAGGGCAGTCTCCTAAGGCACATGTTCTTGGACAAGTTCAGATAAGACCGCTTCTCCCTGTAAGTGCGTCGGGTGTAAGTTCTCCTCCTCCGTAGTCTGTCATCTCTTTGATTGGGCACCCAATGCTCTTCAACATATCATCTCCCATCTCTAGTCTGCAGAATCTGAGTAGTCATCAATACTGGCTGAGAAATTACAGGCCCCATTACAATTACTATTATACGTATTCTTCAGAAATAATACATTTTCCTCCTCAAACTCATAAAATAAATTTAATACGTCCACAATATGATTAGATGTTTCTTCAGATTTTATATTCACCTTAAAATAAATCAGATTAAATCAAAACTCCCCAGAACTTGAAGCAGCCTTTTATATGAAAAGTCCTTTGATTTACAAAATGGATTCCATAACAGAGTTAAGGACAGGTGAGTGCAGCTTTTTTTCAGTGTTTTTTGGGTGAGCGATCTTTTCGGCGATATATGGGTGAGATGCTCGGCAAGTAAAGCTCGGCAATATTCTCGGGGTTTCTGGACATTAGTTTCCTTTAAAAACTGTATTCTGGGCGGTGCACTATTGTTGACGTCATAAAAATTATGGGCGGACAGCTTAACAACTTCTCAGCTTGATGCCGAAACTAACGCTGGCGATAAATGAATGTTAGTTTCCATTTTTGGGGAAAATGGGCGATAAATGGGCGTTGTACTTCACCTCAGCGCTTAAATGGGCGGTAAGTGGGCGGTAGCGAGGCGAAACTAATGGAAAATCTAGCCCTATGCTTTAAATTCCAGATTTATTTAATTCATTGAATTTAAGTTCTCCAGCTGCCGTGGTGGGATTTGAACTCATGGCTCCAGATCATTAGTCCAGGCATAGGGTGGCAGTATTGATCAAAAATCTATTAAAGCACTGGAGAGGGATGATGTAGTTGAGGGGCCGAAGACACAGTCTATTTGGTTAGAATTAAGGAATAATAGAGGAGCTATTATGCTACTGGGTGTATACTGTTGGCCACTAAATAGTGGAAAAGAGATAGAGGAGCAAATTTACAGGCAAATGACAGAAAGATGCAAGAACTACAGAACAGTAATAATGCGGCACTTCAATTATCCTAATACAGACTGGGATAGTAACTGAAGGGCAAAAATGGGGAGGAATTCCTGAAATGTGTACAAGAAAACTTTCTTGATCAGTGTGTTTCCAACCCAACAAGGAAAGAAGTAGTAATAAAAGTAGAACATGCTGGAAATACTCAGCAGGTCCATGAAGCAAGAAACAAAGTTAACATTTCAGATCGATGACCTTTCCTCAGAATTGGAAAAAAGTTAAAGATATAGCAGGTTTTAAGCCTATACTCATTGGAGTTTAGGAGAATGAGGGGTAATATTATTGAAGATTCTGAGGGGGCTTGACAGGGTAGATGCAGAGAGGATGGCCCTGAAATTCTGATGTCAGGGCAATTCGCATGCGCTGAAAATCGGCTTTTCCGATCTGTCAAGTTTCTGGCTTGATAGATTATCTGCAGATCGGGAGCGAGGACACTTGCAGGGCAAGATTTCCGATATTTACGAATATCTTGCCCTGCAAATGTCCTTTAAAATCTTGCACCTGAAAAAGCAGACATATAGCCTACTTTTACAGGCACAAGTGTTTAAAAATACACAAACATTCAAAAATAAAGTTATAACCCTCCCCACTACAGTAAGTTTATTTTAAGGCATAATTAAAAAAACGTATTAAAAAAATATTTACCCGACTTTTAAAAAAAAAGAACTTTAATTTAAATGAATGTTAAATATGCAGTTTATTTTCTAGTTTTTATTGTGTTTTGGGTGTTTGAGTGGGGTGGGGGTCTTATTCATAGTAATAGGAGTTCCGGACTTACGAAACTCCTATTACTATGAATGAGAATCTATACTTCACCTGATTGGCTGCTGTCTCCAGATCCCAGCCTGCGCACATCCCAACATGCACACGTTGCGAGGCACAGTCACGGGAGGCCGCAGGCTCGGAAGTTCCAACAGAAGCAGCAGCAACAGGTAAGTGCACATGTTTTTTCTCTTTTTCTGTCATTTGCCCGCGGGAAGAGCTCGAACAGAATTTCAGGGCCATATATTTCCCCTCGTGGGGAATCTAGAACTATGGGGTATAGTTTAAGAATAAGGGGTTGCCCATTTAAAATGAAAATGGAGGAATAATTTGTTCTCTGAGGGTCGTGAAACTTTGGAATTCTCTACCCCAGAGCGCTGTGAAGGCTGAATCATTGAATATATTTAAGGTAGAGATCGACAAATTTTTGAATGATAAGGGTTATAGGGAGAGGGTGGGGAAGTGGAGTTGAGGCCAGGATCAGATTAGCCATGATCTTATTGAATGGCAGAGCAGGCTCGAGGGGTCAAATGGCCTACTCGTGCTCCTATTTCTTATGTTCTTATGTCATGCCTCTCCCTCATAGTCACCCTCAACAAATGCTCTGCATCCATCCATTCAACACATGCCATTACTCTCACTCATGGGTCACTTCTTTCCCTCCTTGCAGATGAGAGCACAGAACATGAGGATGAGGCAGAAGTGGCCCTCCAGCCATCTCGCAACTGATAGCTGCAGAGAAGAGGTGCTGGATATCAGTGGTGTCTCGGCATGCTTGGCACTTGGAAATGGAGAGGTGGGGGTCTTCCAGCTATCTAGATAGCCACATGACATACAACACTCATGTCGAAATATGATCATGTGCATAATGATCATTTAAAACATTCTTAACTTGACAGTTCAAATCTCCCACAAGGCCTTCACATGTCCTGCAGGAGGAAGATGACTACTCCACAGAGGAGGTCGCTCTCTGAGGGTGCAACATCACAGAACCCATGCAGACCATGCACCAGCTCAGATACTCACACGTCGGTGTGACCGGTAAGGAAGATATTTGGGTTTTCACCTGGTGACTCACTCATCACTAGTGAGCAAGAGCAGATGTTGGAGACAGGGATAGCAGTCAGACGCCATAGGACTGCAAGCTCTGCTCAGCTGGACGCAGATGCTGAACCTCAGGTCGTCAACGAAGAGGATAATTCTGAAGCAGCAGCAAAGAATGTGCAATGTACTGGCAGGCTTTCCAGCCGCCTTGTGGATGCTTGCAGCGAGATTGGAGGAGTCGATCTCAAGCATGAGTGGCATGATATTGCAGACTTTTGTGATGAAGTTTTCGTCTATGGAAAGAGTGACTACTTGCATGGAACATCAAACGCGGCAATCAAGCAAGTGCATGCAGGCCCTCACCAATGGCTTGCACACTATGAATGTCACCATAAACAGGCTCAAAGCACTTCCACTTCTCGCCCGTTGCCACACCTCCGCTCCCCCCCCCCCGCGAAGTGAATACCTCATCTGCTGTTTCATGCCTCGATGGTGGAGTCTGCCCCTACACAGTTGCAGGTGGAACAGTCTTTGGCAGGGCCACAACCCACAGGACACTGGCATATGAGCTGCTGCCTGCTTCTACCTCTGCTGAAGCCAAAAGGGTTACACCACACAGAAGTGCTAGGAAGAGGAAGAGTAAAGATTTGTAGTTGTACAAGTCTATGCACATGGGTGTGTTACACAATGTTAGATTAAGTTTGTTTTATTTTTGAGCCACGTAAATATTATATTTCCCATTTTTGGTTGCTGCCTAGCAAATAGTCTTTTCACTTGTGATGAATGGAAAGATAAGAATTGATGCCGAGCAAAGTGTGTAAAAGAGCTGCTTGGTTCTTTGCAGGAGTCTTTGTGTTGGGGGAAGGTGGGGTGGCGGGTGGGATGTGTCTTCTACATGTGGCAATCAGATGGGTGGACTGGTGGAACCCGAGTGAAACTCGCAATAATGAGGGCATCCCAGGCAGCAACGTGTGCCACTGCTGGTGCACTGGCCGCATTAGGTTCGGTCTCCTCTGAATCATCTGAAAAGGCTCAGTGCCTCGTTCCTCCTGCAGGTCCAAACCTTGTTGCTGCGCAATTTTGTGAAGAACGCAGCAAACCATGACCACATTGGATACCCTGGCTGGCGTGTATTGAAAGGCGTCTCCAGATTTGCCTATGCTGATCTGATAGATCACAGCTCCAAAGTGGAGACCAAAGTTGTGAAATCACCTCCAAAGTTGTGAAAGTAACCTCAGCACATCATCATCATAGGCGGTCCCTCGTATCGAGGATGACTTGTTTTCACGTCGTAAAGGGATGAGGTCACTGGTGTTTCAATGAAGGACCTAATATTCCAGGTCCCGAACTACATGTTGAAGGGTGGAAGATGCCTGTGTGTGCATTTTTTTTAACGTGTGGCGACTGCTGCACACCAGCCACCACATGGAATTGACGGAGCTAGGTCTTGGTCCAGTGGACAGGATTACCCAAGACGACTGGAGACCAGCTCTGCTGCACACACATAATGCAGTGTGGGCTGGCCCGTGCTGCCCTGCGCCCTCACCTCTCCTGGGCCCCGATCACGTCACTCCACGATCACTCGCCGCTCCTGCGCCCCCAACCTCACCGCTTCTGCTGTACCTGCCTATGCTCCAATCAGCAACCTGGAACTTGGTGATGTCCAATCCAGTTGCCCTCTTTACATCCGTCACTCTCCAGCATGCGCTGTACCTTGAAGTGGTATGTTCCTTTGAAGGCCTCGACCTGCTGATGGTCCTTGCAGGTCAGGGCCCTCGCACCGAAGTACTCATCACAAGTTCTGTGAACAAAGCCTTTTACACCACCAGTTTCAGTACTTATTGCCATATTTCTGTCTTCAGCCCCCTTAATTGCCACTATGTTCTTGCTTTGCTTTCACTGGCGACTTTCAGGAAGCCCAGGGAAACCATGCACTCAGTTGAATTCTAAAAGCCATATTAATATCTCTGTTAATGAGCGATTAACACATTGAAATTGACAACCCACCTCACCCAAGGGGGTGCTCGCATGCAGCCTAACTCACTGCAGTTGAATGCAGAAGTCGGCGGGTTTTTACATGTTTTATTCATTCACAGGATATGGGCGTTGCTGTAAGGCAGGCATTTATTGCCTATCCCTAATTGGCCTTAAGGTGATGATGGTGAGTTGCCTTTTTGAACCGATGCAGTCCTTGTGGTGAAGGTACACCCACAGTGCTGTTAGGGAGTTCCAAGATTTCGACCCCATGATGATGAAGGAACGGCGATATATTTCCAAGTCAGGATGGTGTGTTACTTGGAGGTGACGGCACTCCCATGCACCTGCTGCCCTTGTCCTTCTTGGTAGTAGAGGTCATGGGTTTGGGAGCTGCTGCTGAAGGAGCCCTGGAGAGTTGCTACGGAAGAAGCCCTGGAGAGTTGCTACAGTATATTTTGTAGATGGTGCACACTGCAGCCACGGTGCTAAGGTGGTAGATAGGGTGCCAATCAAGCAAGCTACTTTATGCTGGATGGTGTCAAGCTTCTTGCATGCAGTTGGAGCTGCACTCATCCAAGCAATACTCTTGACTTGTGCATTGTAGGTAATGGAAAAGCTTTGCGGAGTCAGGTGAGTCACTCGCTGCAGACGGCATCAATTTCTGTAATTTTAACCCCCCACCTGCTCCCAAACCCAAGCGTTCCTGAGTTTTCATCCCACAGCACTTCCTCTAGACCCAGTTGAAGGAGATACAGTACCTCATCTACTTTCAACCCATTCACACGCTCTTTCTAGCTCTCCCAGCACTCTTGTCCCTCAAGTCCGCCTGGCACAATTCTCCCTTCCAGCCGCCGCCATCCAAGTCAACTCCTTCATCTTCCAACCTAGTTCAAGGTAATATTCATCTTTCATCCTCTTTAAGCTAGCTCCCTTTTCAATGTTCAACCTCTTTAGTTAATTCTGGCATTCTCCTTTCTGTCCCACCCAAAATGCTGCCAGCAGATTCTGCCCATTCTCCCTCCAGTCAGTCCTCTTTGGCCAGGTTGAATGGATCTGTTATGCTGCAGAACTTTTAAGATCTGCAATTAAATTTCCTGCCCCCTAATGGGTAGTTGCCAATCTCAAGCATTACGTGGGCCTGCCATTCACCCACATTATGCACCCAGAAACTTAACCAGGTTCAGTGCCCACAGTCTCAGCCAGGTGCTATTTCCTGCTGATTCCATGACTGGACACAAAAATCTGTCCCAATGTCTGTTAACCTATCTTCAGTTTCTAACTCCTGATTGATCCATACATATGTTCAGCATTTTCTGGTTTTGTTGTATATTTCCAGCATTTCAAGATTTTTCCTACTTATTATTTTAGTCTGTTTTCTTCAAAAATAGACGAATACCTTAGGTCCCACCTCTACTGCAGATACCACCATCATAATGGTGTTATTTACAGCCTAGAGAATTTTCTAAATGCACACATCGAATAAACACCAAACTCAACGGCAGAATTTTGATATGTAATTACAGTAGTGACAGTGATCAGGAGGGGGGATTCTGGTTGATTTTCCACTTCTTACCTAGTGGTTGGTATTAAGGCCCATTGCTGTACCCTTCAGCATAACTGAGATTGGCTAACTGAGCACAGGGCAGGATCAAATATGGAACCATCCTGGTCTATTGCTTTTCTTTAAAGTTTATAATCATTTTTGATGTTTTATTACTTCTTCTAATGCATCTTCTCTGAATTTCTACCTGCAAGATAAAGTGCCAAGCATCTATCCAGCAGTACATACAGAACTGCCAAGTTACACTTCATAGATGTGGTAGCAGCAGATTGGCACTTGCCACAATAGGACACAGATTCATATACTGTACATTACAGCTGTGCTGCCATGCAATGAGTTAGCTGAAATACAGGGAGAGGGTTGGGGGAAACTGCTGTTGTGTTCCTCCTAGCAGATGGTTCAAAGCAACTTGAGTGACTGGGTGCAGCTTTTCTACTTAATCTCCCAGATACAGGATGTGTGTGGCCTGAGGAGATGAAAGGTGGGGAAATTAGACTCTACAAATAGAGCTAAACATTTTATTTCATCATTATTGATATCCTTCAGAACATACAAAAAAGATTTATAGGAATAATACCAGACTCGAAAGGCTATACCTATCTAGAAAAGAGAACAGAGGGCTGGACCAATAGAGATCTTTAAAAGATTATGAAAGGGTTTGATAGAGTAGAAGTAGAGAACATGTTTCCACTTGTGGGTGAGACCAGAACTGGAGAACATAAATAGAAGATGGTCACTAATAAATTCAATAGGGAATTCAGGAGAATCTTCTTTAGGCAGGGTGATTAGAATGTGGAACTTGCTTTAAGAAGTAGTTGAGGCAAAAACCCAGATGTACTTAAGGGGAAGCTAGATAAACACAATGAATGGAATAGGATATGTTGATGGGGTTAGATGAAGAAGGGAGGGAGGTGGTTCACGTGGATACACAGAATCTTTTTTCCTAACTCTGCTCCAGATATTGCCAGCACAATGTTATGAACATTACAAATGCAGAACTTTCTAAGTGTATTCAACAATGGGTAATCATGAACATTACACGATTTCCATTAATGCAATAAATACATACTTTTTTTGACGTTCTTAACCATGTTTTACGTTGCTTTCCTCTTATTCAAGCGCATCTTCTGTAGCTTTGCACCTGCTAGGTAAAATACCCATCGACAACTGCCGGCAGTATATACAGAACTGGAGAAATTATAATTTATAGTTTGTGGCACAGTATGTCAAGGCAGTCGATTGGTGCTGTTCCACTTAAAGGCCAAATGCTACAGGAATCCCAATCCTGCTTGACAAATCTTCTAGAATTTTTTGCGGATGTAACTGGTAGAATGGACAAGGGAGAACCAGTGGATGTGGTGTATTTGGACTTTCAAAAGGCTTTTGACAAGGTCCCACACAAGAAATTGGTGTGCAAAATGAAAGCACGTGGTATTGGGGGTAATGTACTGCCGTGGATAGTGGTTGGCAGACAGGAAGCAGAGAGTCGGGATAAACGGGTCCTTTTCAGAATGGCAGGCAATGACTAGTGGGATACCGCAGGGCTCAGTGCTGGAACCCCAGCTATTTACAATATACATTAATGATTTGGATGAGGGAATGGAGTGTAATATCTCCAAGTTTGCAGATGGGTGGCAGTGTGAGCTGTGAGGAGGACGCTAAAAGGCTGCAGGATGACTTGGACAGGTTAGGTGCGTGGGTAAACGCGTGGCAGATGCAGTATAATGTGGATAAATGTGAGGTTATCCACTATGGTGGCAAAAACACGAAGGCAGATTATTATCTGAATGGCAGCAGATTAGGAAAAGGTGAGGTGTAGCGAGATGTGGGTGTCATGGTTCATCAGTCACTGAAAGTTGGCATGCAGGTACAGCAGGCGAAGACGACAAATGGTATGTTGGCCTTCATAGCTAGGGGATTTGAGTAGAAGGAGCAGGGAGGTCTTACTGCAGTTGTACAGGGCCTTAGTGGGACCTCATCTGGAATATTATGTTCAGTTTTGGTCTCCTAACCTGAGGAAGGACGTTCTTGCTATTGAGGGAGTACAGCGAAGGTTCACCAGACTGATTCCCGGGATGGCAGGACTGACATATGAGGAGAGACTATAAATGATAATTACTTAAAATAATGTTTGCAAGTTTGAAAGATATAATTGCATCTTAAAATTACTTTGCCTTTCAGCCAATGTGTTGCTGCATCATGGAGTGTTTTTTTCTTCTTTGGTAGTATGTATGAAATTATGTATTTCGATTCTGTGCCACAGCTTCATAAACACTGTTGATACCAGTTACTGAATCCAAGATTCTCCATTGCATACTCACTTCTTGACTTTATACCTGATTGGCAGACAGGGATCCGTGGCTTCTCCATCTGTGGATTGGATTCTGGCTGTTATGTCAAGACTCTATTGATTATTCAAATTCCCCTATTCTCATGGGCTGGGTGACTAGATGGGGGGGGGTTAAGAGAAATTAAAGACAAGAAAAGAAAGACGAAAAAACTGTCTACCTCAAAAGCTACCATCAGTTCAAAGATAGACCTCATGATAAAATCCATTTATTTTGTAATTTTTGGAGTGTGCTGTGCAGGGGCATAATTGGGTATCAGATGGGAGCATAAATTTCTGCCAAAGTTAAAAAAATAATTTGCTATGCAATTATTGTTTTGAGCTCAATAACTCATTAGCAAAAAAATCCCACAGAACTCTTTTTGATCCGTTTATTCATACAGACAACTCAAATAATTTCACTGTGAAACACAAAGTCCAATGTGAGTTTGAGCAGTAATCCCTTTATGTACAATGAAAATGTGAAAAAATGTCAGTTATTGCAAAAAATTTCCATACATAATCCACTATGAAGCTTTAACACAAAGTAAAATGTCCAATTTTGTTCAAGATAAATGTAAAATACAGCAGTAAACAGGTAGTTTAAAAAAAAATAAGCAGCATTCTGCAAAATTTCATGGATCCTTTCAAAGACAACCAAGAACACAGGACAGCTTGCCTACTGAGGTATTTTTCTTGATAGGAAAGAATACACATTAAAAACCCAACAACGTGACCTATGTTTGGTAATGGAGTTACATGACTGATGCTGTAAATTCTATTTTTCATATTAATGTGTTATTTGCACATGTTGCAGTTACTTGATGCATAAACATTAAGATGCTGTAACTACAAGTCTGCAGATGTTTACAAGATTTATATTTACGTAGTCATTTAGAGAAGTTCGTTCAAAAAAAATAAGTAATCTCCCAAAACCTATAATCCCAACAATCTCAATCATGGCATGTGTTAAGTGTAAATCTCAAATTTTCTGTGTCTCTATAGTGACCGGTTTTCATGTCAACAAGTAATGCCCAATCTTCACAGGATTTCTTAATGTTAGTTAATTTTCTAGAACGTGATTGAAAATGTTCATTCTTACTGCAGTGAAATTGTACAGATCCCAGGTTTTAAAATCATATGACCCAGTCACCTTTCACTGAAACTTATAAAAGAAAATAGGCTGTTCAGTAAGATATACATACAAAATAAAGTTGAAAAATCCTCAGAAAAATACATTACCTTTTAAAGCATATGACAAAAAAAACATTGTAAATGAATTGATTCATCTGGAGTTGTCCATAACATTTGGACAAATCCAAACTCTTCCCATTGCACTGTAATCCTCATTGAGGCTCATTACATATTGTGCTGGAGTGTATTTTTCCAAAATTCACAAAGCTGATTGCAAAAGAATCGAAGCTCAACAACTCCAACACTGAATATGATGATTACAGTACCAAGATTTAAAAACTTTTGATCTGATTCACCATTATTCACATGGAAGGATTTACATGCATATATTAACTCTAAAATATCATAATTAAGCAATAATTGCAATTAATTTTGAAGTGTCATAATTTCATTATACAAGTGGCAGTTCAGTAGGATTCTACTCATGAATTTCATCACAGTATCCATAATTCTGTTTCTTTTTCCACATCAGTTCATCTATTTTCCTGATAATGTCAATGATTATGTTAACACTGTGGGATGTTCATCAATAAATGCTTCATATCATCCAACAGTTCAACAAAAATATGTGCTACAGTATGTTATATGGTATATCAAAACATTCAGTCAACAAACTTTGAATTGTTCCTCTGTGACGCAAGATTAAAAATGCATAACTGTTAAATAATAAGCTCCAGCATAATTCACAGATAACTGCTCTTACTCAGCATCAACTTACTCTAGTTCAATGTTGAGTTACAGACTGATAGACTAGGCAAGTTGAGCTGTAGGTTTCCCATTCATTGACTTCAGGGCATTCTATTATTATACACCATCATTCAGCCAACAGGGATTGAATAAACGACTGCATTTATAATACTTTGTGACAAAGAGCAGACAACAGGTTTAGGGTCAGCACAGTGCCATTTTCCAACAAAAAAACATCCTAAAGCACTGTGTAGTAATATTTTTCAAATACTGTTTACATAGAGTTCCACTGAATAAAATTAATATACACCATGGAAAAAGTGTGTTTAAAAAAGCTAACTGTAAGGTAAAGTGGCAGAGTTTACCCAGGACATTTATTTTACACACAAAATAATGGGAATGGATGTGTGAAATCATCCTGTATGGGGAAAAATGCAGGTTTGCTGTACTCCTGTGCTTTCACCGTTTGTCAACAGAAACCACACACAAATGAATTACAATTTGCCTTACAAACAATAACCTGCTCACTTAGCTTCCACCCATCGAATTTTACATGCTACAAGGCAAACAAACAAACTTGACACAAACAAAAGACAAAGTTAAGAAAAGACCAAACACCTTTAAAGGGGAATGGTTCAATTTTTGTTTCCTTGTGGAAATCACTTTTCTCCATTTTATAACTTTGCAGTTTAATCTCTCCTCCTCTTATCTCACTTCACCCGAAGGAAAAACAAAAACTATACATGTTTAACCCATTTGATCAATTTTCTTGCTGGTGGAAAGCAGGAACAGCAATATTCCAAGAACTAACCTGATTTTCATCAGCAATGGTGCTAAATTTGTGATATTTGAGGCTTATGACCATTGTCCAACTCTGAGCACTCGTGATAGGGTGCTACAACCAGAGCTCAAAGGGGCCCGAAGCCAGGCAGTATAGTGTGCATCAGGACAATACTGACCTAGCTACATGAATTTCCACTTCTCTCTAGACAAAAGCAATTTGCCAGACAGAGGATGATCTTCACCTCTGATGCAAATCATACGTTCCATATGCTCCGTAAGTTGAAGCAGCTATAACAATTACAAGTTTAATCTTCAGCAGAACACTCTGGCAATGCATGGAATGAATCCAACCTGTTACACATGTGGCTTTACTACCTACTGATCTCAGTGGCTGTCAGCCAAAGCCCAAATATATAGCCACATTAGTAAATAAAGTCTGCTCAGGAATTACAATATTAATATTTATTCTAGACATCACCAAGGGAAAATGAAGGTTTTGGTAATAGTGCAGTTACTTTCAGCAAAATCAGCTGCAACATGACATGAAGGAGCAAGGATTAGATTTCATACCTTCATCATTCAGAACTCCCTCTAGTTTAACATTCTGTGGCCAGGCAACCTATTTTCCATAGAATTTATCTTGTTCCTTTGTTTTTTTTTTAAATTCAATCATGTCCAATATTTCTATCTCTTACTGTATAATCTGTATCTTTGCAATTTGAATTGTACTCTTCCTTTTTTTAAATTATCAGATATGCACTCTTTATTTCTTACTGTTTCCCTTTTATTCTCAAGTTTTAACCGTTAAAAAAAAAATCAACATAGGTAGCCCTTCACTATAATTAGACAAGTCATACAGGTGAGTCAGAATGTGAATGCCCCGTGCAATGTTCCTGGTTAGCACATACATCAATGGTCCTAATATCAGTAGAAGACGCCATCCTGTTTTAGAACCAGAGAAATAACTTTGCCCTCCCCAATTGCAGGCAGGTGGCTACTTTCACATACTGAGCTCAAACTGTTATGCCTTTGGCATGCAACATCAACTCATTCAAAATCCTGACATCTAGTTTACATCGTATGGTCATCTGCTTATTGGTCTATTATAACACTTACTTTCTTGTTCTTTTCTTCAGTTTATATGCTTTACAGTATCTGCACGCAGACAACATGCTTTGTTACCAGATCAACTAAGCTCATATGATTCGCTGCTCAAAACAGTTAACCAGATGAATTATTAGTGATAATTACCCTCAAGTATTTTCCATCACATTGTTGCATTAAAAATAGCAACACAAGACTTAAAAAAAATTCCTATGCAACTATAATAGAATTAACCTGGGGGTGCTGTGAAGTTATATCTAGAAAATTAATCAAATGTTAACCTGAACACTGATGCATTCCCTCATACTGTGTGTTCTTTATACTTCATTCACATTAAAAACATTTTCCTCTCTTCAGTTATGACAGCAATGGCAGGGAGTAAAGTGATGATACTTAAAATATTAAGTATACAATCGTTTCCCAACTAGCACATCATTATGGAAACGAATGCTCCACACCAAAAAGGTGTGTTATATTGTAACACTGGTAGGAAAACACCATTACCCCCAACTTCTGCAAACATTTTTCAAAAGCTGTTTTGCAGAAAAATTAAGCATACACAAAATAAGCAGACTACGAATGAATAAAAAACACACAAAAATGCGCTACCACAACTGCAGCTACAAGTTTTAAACATGCATAGTCACCATAACACATATACCATAAATGTGAAAATGGAACTGAATAAGTGCTTGGTTCCCTTCAAGTACAGGTACAAATAATAAGCATCTTTACAATCTTGGCTTCTGATGACACTTAAAAATGCTTTTTAAAAAATCGACTGTCTTCTAGCTCAACACAGATATTATATTGGAAAGATGATAAATACACAGAAAAATGGCAGTAAGTTCATACAGGAAAAGACATTTAGTCAGGTTAATAGAAGTAATGTGTAGTGCCCTAAATTGGCCTACCCTCTCACCAGGAGAAGGATCATCGCTAAGGAGTTAGTTAAGCTTTTTGTCCAAAGTTTTTTCTTCTCTCTTCTCTTCTTGGTCCTCAGGTGAGAAGTCTGTGCAAAACCCATTAGCAGTTGGAGTAAGCTGGTTTTCCATGCAGCCTGTGAAACCCATCATTTGGTCTGGGTAAAGATACTCCTCAGCATAATCAGGATTCATACACGTAAACTTGCAGAAGTCCACTGAAGTTAGAAAAATGCACACAAGAAAATGATTATGTATTCTCTATTTGTGTACAGTTCTCCCTGTCTCTCCTAAATGTCAAACAGTGGCAAGAGGCAAAACAGTCAGAGATCCTTTACATGCCTAGGTCTAAAAATTCCTGGGCTGAGGGTAGGGAGAAACAGTAGCACAATTGGGGTGGGTAGGTTAGGCCCACACATTCTTGTGGATGTTGGCAAATGCTACCAGAAGTTGGGGCAGGCATTTCTTGCATCCACCACCCCCTTCGTGCGGATGTTATCTGAATAGGCAGAATTACTTTATCCATAGGGTTATGGTAGTTTATTGGTTATGTTTCTGATCTAGTGAATCAGAAATCTGGACCAATAATCCAGTGAACACGAGTTCAAATCCCATTTTAAGAATTTGAATTCATGAAGTTGTTGGAGGTTATAAAAACCCAATTAGTAATTTCCGTTATGGAAGTTCGTCCCCAGTATGTGACTCAAGCCCCACACCAATGTGGTTGACTCTGCCCTATGAAGTGGCTCAGCAAGGCACTCAGTTGCATCAAATCACTACAGAGATTGGGCTGCAAGAGGATATCAATATACTGATCAGGTGGGCAGAGCAGTGGCAAATGTAATTTAATTCCGAGAAGTGTGAGGTGATGCACTTTGGGGGGCCTAATAAGGAAAGGGTATACACATTAAGCGGTAGGCCACTTAATAGTGTAGATGAACAAAGGGACTTTGGAGTGCTTGTCCACAGATCCCTGAAAGTAGCAGGCCAGGTGGATAACGTGGTTAAGAAGGCATACGGAATACTTGCCTTTATTGGCCGAGGCATAGAATATAAGAGCAGAGAGGTTATGCATAAATTGTATAATACTTTGGTTAGGCCACAGCTGGAGTACTGCGTGCAGTTCTAGTCACTGCATTATAGGAAGGACGTGATTGCACTAGAGAGATTGCAGAGGAGATTTATTAGGATGTTGCCTGGAATGGAGAATCTTAGTTATGAGGACAGATTGGATAGGCTGGGTTTGTTCTCATTGGAACAGAGGAGGTTGAGAGGAGACCTCATTGACGTGTACAATATATTGAGGGGCCTGGACATAGTGGATAGTAAGGGCCTATTTCCATTGGTGGAGGGGTCTATTACGAGGAGGCATGTTTTAAGGCAGTTGGTGGAAGGTTTAGAGAGGATTTGAGGGGGGATTTCTTTATGCAGAGGGTTGTGGGGATCTGGAACTCGCTGCCTGGAAGAGTGGTGGATGCAGAAACCCTCACCACTTTTAAGAGATGGTTGGATGGGCACTTGAAGTGCCGTAACCTACAGGGTTACGGACCTAGAGCTGGTAATTGGGATTAGACTGGATGACCTTTTGTTGGATGGTGCAGATATAATGGTAAGTACTGCAGGGAATCGAATACGGCCAGGGTGATCTCCTGGACTAGTTTCGATTGCCTGGATGGGTCGGAGAGGAATTTCCCCAGATTATTTCTCCCTAAATTGGCGTGGGTTTTTATCTGGTTTTTGCCTCTCCCAGGAGATCACATGACTCCAGTTGAGGTGGAGTGTAGAATGTTTCAGTATAAGGGGTGTCGCAGTTGTGTGAGGCGGACTGGTTGGGCTGGGTGCTCTTTGCCTTTCCGCCATTGTTCATAGGTTTATATGTAACCTTTAGGGTTGCTGACCAAGGGCCGTGCGGCTCTTTGTCGGCCAGCTTGGCACGATGGGCCGAAATGGCCTCCTTCTGCACTGTAAATTTCTATGTTTCTATTAACTGTTGCAGTACAAGGCAACAGCCCACCAGCACCTTCTCAGGGCAACCAAGGGTGGGAAATAAATGCCAGCCCTGCCAGCGATGCCCAACTCCGAAGAATTGAAAAAAATGATCCTGCTTGTCTACCTCCACTGCCCCAATGCCAAGTAGGATCAGATTCTGGCAGAAGTGGAGCACACTACTAACTCAAATGCCAGTTTCCCACTGCAATATGAAATTTAAAATGCAATTTTCTTTGTCTCTGTGGTCATCTTCAGTTGGAACAGCTACTACCCTTTCTGCAAGGTGCCACTCCAAAAAGTCCTACCCCAATCAATTCAGACACACGTTAGCGGCAATAATGTGGGCAACTGCCACCCCGACCCCTCCAATGGAAATTACATGTACCTGAAATTTGGGATGGTAGTCACTGCAGTGGCAAGTGGTGCCTCAAGAATTTTCACCGCCAATTTATAGTAAATGCTGCACACTATAATAGCCAGCCATTAGTGTGTGTGCATTTCTTAACCAGCTAAGCTAACTTTATATAGTATAAATAAGTTTGGCTGACTTATGTCTGACTATATGAATTTAAAAAGATTTTTGGAGCATAGTTTCCTGTCAAAATAAAAGAATGGTTCTTTAAAGTGCATTAGTGACATATCTACATCTTTACAAAAGCAAAATACTGCAGATGCTGGAATCTGGAATAAAAACAGAAAATGCTGGAAATCTCAGCGGGTCAGACAGCATCTGTGGTGAGAATGCAGAGTTAACGTTATATCTACTTCTTTGTTGTGCAACATAATTTTTCTTTATGTTGATTAAGATGAGGGTGCAGTACGGGGAATGGAACACTTACTGCATCCACTGTCAGCAATTAAAACACTTCCAGATCAGGTATAGCATGGGTTAGATGATGCATAAAGCTCCAGTTATATTGCCTCAACAAAGTGCCTTAACTTTAACCTCAGAACAGTGCCCCCTACGTTTCTTATTCACACAACCCTGGCCTTTGAGATTTTGCATTTACAGTCAAATAATTATTTTTGTGCTGTAGATTCACCATTACAAGGGACTGGAAAGAAATTGACTAATTCATTTTATTTTGGACTCTGTACCTACGTCACACCTGTAAGGGTTAGATTCAAACCCAGTTCTCAGAAGAAGTAATGGTGATCTCGTACATTATGTCACTAGTCTCCTTTCAATATCTTATACAGGTGCGACCTCACAAATCGGAAACCTCGGGACCGAGGCTGTTCCGTATTTCGTAACATATTTCCGATATCCCGAATCCAGAAATGCCTGGGCCGAGGTTTGGGTATTTCCGTATTTCGGAAACAAAATTTGACAGCCCGAATCCGGAAACCTATTTGGCTCAGCGGTGACCTGTAGTTAGTAAGAAAAAAAATGCCCGGGAAAAACCTGTGTTGCAGCCCTTGGGACAGTAGGTATGAAGACCTGCAAAAAAGGTAAGTTAAAGTTTTTATTTTTTAATTCTTTTGCAGCGATTCGATAGTTAAGTGTCTTGTGAATGTTCTGTGATTTTTTGGGTGCGTGTGGCTGTGCATTTGGAGGTGGGATTATTTACTGTTCTGAAAAAAATGTCCACGAGTGTGCTATCCACTGAGCCACAGCTGACACTGTGGCTATAAGGAGTTAGGTTGCAGATCGCCATTTAATGAGATCATGGCTGAACAGACTCGAGGGGATAAATAGCATACTCTTGTTCCTATGCAGGTGACACCGTGGAGCACATTTCTGTCAGCTCCATTGCCAACTTGTCTTTTTTCCCCAAGCTTTCAGAATACTAGTATTAAACTTTTTTCTGCACATTTTAAGTTTATTGTTGTTTCCTTTAAAATAAAGGTTTAGTTTCAAAATGTTAATTTATTTATATAAAGAGAAGAACTTGCATTTATACAACACCTTTTATGACTTCACCACATCCTAAAGCACTTCACAATCCATTAAATCTCAAGCTTGAACTCCCCTTGGATAAGCCCACAGCTACCCTCTGTGGATCTCTTGGCATTCTTCGAAGGATCCATTGAGGCATTGATCACTGCCTTCTTACACACAGCAACACCAAATGCCCATCCTCCTTTCTCAACAACTTTTCTGCCCAACATGCCCGCTGGAGCCGAATTCACCAACATCATTCCTGTCATGTTCACTGCCCTCAGCGGAAGAATAATTACCGCTCCCTCCGCATTTCACTTCAGAACGTCCGCTGACAAGGCTGTTGCCATCCATGACCTTATTGAGGATAATTGCATTGACATCATGATTTTGACACAAACTTGGCTCATGGGTGATGACATCTTGCCTTTTACTCTTCACTTGACTATAATTTCCACCACTGACCCTGCCAACACCACCACAGTGGTGGTGTGACCCTCATCATCAAATCACACCTTGCTCGCTCCCCTACTCCTCTCCTCAGCTCTCACTACCCTCCTATCCAGCATTAACCTCTCCTTCCACGTAAACCTTCCTACCCATATTCACGGCCATCCCTTCAACCTTCTCTACTAGTTTCTCTACTCCCATAGACTCGGTCACAAACAAACCATCTCCAAACACTTCCTTGCATCACACACACCCTCATACTCCCTTCCAACCCTAGTTCTGTGTCTGCCCCTGAAATAAACTCCGTCCAAAATCAATTACAACTTCACTTTTACACTCCAACCTGTCTAGACTTTGGACCTCCATTTGCCACGATACTTCTGCAGCTGTCAATCTGCTCAACCACTTCCACTACTCCATTTTGTCGCCAGTAAAATCCTTACTTACTCCCACCCCAGTATGGTCCCCTTACGTCCAAGGGGTGCAGCCATGAACATATCCAGCACATAACTTGTTAAACCATCCATCACCAGATCTGCTTCATCATATCAAGCACTATGGGTCTCTGTCAAATCACCCATCTACCATTACCCTTTGCTTCCTGCCTCTGAGCCAATTTTAGATCCAACTTGCCACTTTGCTCTGGATCCCATGGGCTTTTACTTTCGTGACTAGTCTGCCATGTGGGACCTTATCAAAAGCTTTGCTAAAATCCATATACACTATATCATACGCACTGATCTCATCGACCCTCCTGGTTACCTCCTTGAAAAATTCAATCATGTTAGTCAGACACGACCTTCCCTTAACAAATCCGTGCTGACTTCCTTGATTAATCCATGTCTTTCTAAATAAAGATTTTTTTCCAATAATTTTCCCACCACTGAGGTTAGGCTGACTGGCTTGTAATTACTCGGGTTATCCCTTTTTCCCATCTTAAACAAAGGTACCATATTAGCAGTCCTCTGGCACCACACCTGAAGTTAGAGAGGATTGGAAAATCATGGTCAAAGCTTCTGTTATTTCATCTTTTGCTTCGCTTAACAGCCTGGGATACATTTCATCCGGGCCTGGGGACTTAGCCACTTTCAAAGCTGCTAATAGTAAATGTTTCCCACGCATTAAGTACCATCACTCTCCCTTTCCAAACCACTATCATCGCCCTCCCTCTCAAAAAATCCACCCTCAATCCCTCTGACAATGCAAACTACCACCCCATTTCCAACTATCCTTTCCTCTCCCAAATCTTTGAATGTGTTCCCGCCTTCCATATCTATGCCCATCTTTCCTGCAACTGAGACTGAATCTCTCCAAGCAGGTTTCCAGGTTTACCACAGCAACAAAACAGTCCTAACCAAAATCACAAATGTCACTCTGACTTTGACCATAGTGCACTATCCCTACTTGACCTTTCTCTAGCCTTTGACATGGTTGACCACACCAAGCTCCTCCAACACCTCTCCTCTGCTGTCCAGCTCAGTGGGCCCGTCCTTGATTGGTTCCACTTTTACCTATCCCATCATCGCGAGAGAATCTCCAGCAATGGCTTGACTTTTAGCACCTGCATCGTTAACTCTGGTGTCCCTTAAGAATCTATACTTGGCCCCCTCAGCTTTCTCATCTACATGCTGTCCCTTGGCGACATCATTTAAAGACATGTAGGTCCTGTATTACATATATGTGATTACAACTCTACTTCTCCAGCACCTCCTCCAGTAAACATTGGGAAGATCAAAGCCAACATCTTTTGCCCCTGCCACAAACTCTGTAGCTTTGCTACCAATTCCAGTCCTCTCATCATCCACCATCTCCGGTTGAGACTGTTCGCAATCTCCGTTTCCTCGAGCTGAGCTTCCGACTCCACATCCATTTCACCCTAAAGTCTGCCTTTTTTCACTTTCATAACATTGCCTGAATCTGATTCAGCCTATTGGCCTCTGAAACCCTCATCCATGCGTCTATCACCTCCAGACTCAATTATTCCAATACTCTCCAAGACAGCTTCCCATCCTTCACCCCTCATATACTTCAGCTCAACCAAAATTTGCTGTCTGTATCCCATCCCGCACCAATTCCTGCTCACCTATTGCCTGGGTGCTTAATGACCCACATTGGCTCCTGGTCCCCCAACACCTCAAATTTAAAATTTTCACTCTCGTACTCAATCCCTTTATGGCTTTGCCTCTTCCTAAATTCGAAAATTCTCTCACTGACAACCCACGAAGAACTCTGCATTTCTCCAACACTGACCTTTTGTGCATCCCCTGCTTCCTATGCCTTAACATTGGTGGCTGCACCTTCAGCCATCTTGGGTTAATCTCTGGAATTCCCTCCCGATACTTCTCTGCCTCCCAGCCTCCCTCTTCTCCTTGGTTTGTTTTCTTTGGAACAGAGGAGGCTGAGGGGAGACCTTACTGAGGTGTATAAGATTATGGGGGTCCTAGATAAGAGTAGTTAGGAAGGACCTATTTCCCTTAGCACAGGGGTCAAATACCAGGGGCATAGTTTGAAAGTAATTGGTAGGAGGTTCAGAAAGGACTTGAGGGGAGATTTTTTCATCCAGCAGGTGGTGGGCATCTGTAACTCACTGTCTGAAAGGGTGGTAGAGGCAGAAACCCTTACCACTTTTAAAAGATACTTGGTGTCTGAAAGGGTGGTAGAGGCAGAAACCCTTACCACTTTTAAAAGATACTTGGATATGCACTTTAAGTGCTGTAACCTACAAGGCTACGGACCAAGAGCTGGAAAGTGGGAATAGGCTGGATAGCTTTTTGTCAACGTCTTTTACCAAACTTTTAGTCATTGCTCTAAATATTTCCTTTTTTGGCTCAGCATTCATTATTGTCTGATTATGTGTCTGTGGAGTGCCTTGGAATGTTTTTCTTTGTTAAAGGTGCTAAGTAAAAGCAAGTTGTTCTTGTACTTATTTTCTCTCGTCTTCAGTGGCCTGCCACTCTTTCCTGTTGTTCTGCTAGCATTCCTGATTTGTTTCTTCTCTTTCTTCATTGTGGGGATGCTTTCAATCGGCCTGCTATGTGGTCCATACTTACAACTTTTCCCAGGCTTGCATGTTTGCTTCTACTCCCTCATCTTCCCAGACAATATTTTTCAACATCCTTATGTAATTTGCTTAAATTTGAATTATTAAAAATAATCTAAATAGGATTTAAACTAATGGGATTGAACATTTAATTTTTCAGTATTGCATTTTTTAAATAATTAACCAGGACTAAGGCTTTCTTTTTAAAGAGCATGTCAATATTCTTGTACAAATTTAAACCTATCCACTACTGTCGCGCTACCCCCCTTCCTCCTCGGACCTCCATTGCCATAGTCCTTCCTCGGCATTAATCCCGCTCCCACCTGCCATCTAATCTCACTTGAACTGAAGATTGGGGTACTTCTCGACTCCACGCCAGACTGACTCGCATGTATAAAAGATAAATCAAGGAGAAACACTGTGAATAAGATTAATGTTAAATGTTACAGCTACCTTGATTACACTTCCTCCCACCCCACTTCCTTTAAGGACTCTATTCCATACTACCAGTTTTTCCATCTCATCTGTTTGATGATGCCACCTTCCACACCAGTTCTTGCCATATTTCTTCCTTTTTCCTCAACCGAGGATTCCTCTTCACTATGATTGACGGGGTCCTTGACTGAGTGTGTCCCATTTCCCGCACTTCTGCTCTCCCCGCCCCCACCCCACCCCGCCACCCCCCTTTCCTTCCCTCATAGAACCACAATAGAGTTCCCCTTGTCCTCACCTTCCACCCCACCAGCCTCCACATTCAATGCATCATCCTGCGCCATTTCCCCCACTTCTTGCAAGATGCCACTACCAAACACATCTTACCCTCCCCCTCAGTATTCCGAAGGGACCGTTCCCTCCGCGACATCCTGGTCCACTCTTCCATCATCTCCAACACCCCTTCCCCGGCACACTCCCATGCAAGCATAGGAGACGCAACACCTGCCCTTTTACCTCCTTCCTCCCCACCGTCCAGGGCTGCAAATATTCCTTTCAGTTGAAACAGAAATTTACTTGCACTTTTTTTCAATTTAGTACATTGTACTCGCTGCTCACACTGTGGTCTCCTCTACATTGGGGAGACCAAACGCAGATTGGGTGATCGCTTCGCTGAACACATCTGTTCAGTCCGCAATCACGACCCTGAGCTTCCAGTTACTTGCCATTTTAATTCTAGTTTCAATTAGATTTCATAATTTAAAAAATTATGGGGCCGAAATTCAGGTACGCCAGAAAGTTGGTGCACCTATGACTTTTTACCTGGTTTTACCGCTGAGATTCTTGAGTCGGCCTTCCGGTCGATTTTCAGGATTTTTGAAATTTTTTTCTGAGGGGCTGAATTTGGGTCGAGACTGGGACTCTGCCGCTGGTCACTCAGCAGTGGAATGGTAGTGACGTCATAGCGCGTGTGTGTCACCACGCTCGCTCCCCTCCGTTAAAGGGAGAGAATCAGTCATTTTAAATCTTCGGCCACTGGGCCACCAGGGAAAGTTTTGGCTGGGCCAGCGGCCTGGTACCCAAAAAGGGGGTGCTAGGCTGCCCATTGGTGGCTCGGCTGAACCTGTGGGCACTATCTTCTTGACCAATCGGGAAGTCAGCCAGCAAAAATAAATACATGGCAGCCACGGCAGTGGGCCCTCCCCTTGAATGGCCGCCATGCTCCCGGGCCGCGCACACTCCGGGTAAGGTGCACCGACAGAAAAAGCTGTCGGGGGCACCGCACAGTGGGGCATTGATTTTGTGAGGCGAATTTCCGGTGAAGGAGAGCAGCAGTGTGCGTTCTGAGGACGCGCTTGCGGCGGTCATCAGCATCAGGGTGAAATCGGGTCCAGGCTGAAAAATCCCCGACCTGTATTTGGGTTGGGGCGGCCAGTTGACCACAAAGCGGTGGTCACGGGATTCTGCCGCAAACAGGCAGTAACGGGTCTTTCTGAGACCCTGAATTTTGGCGGTTTACTGATAAGAGAAATGAAAAAAAATCAAACTATTTCTACGGATGCACAGAAGCAAAGCTTGAGGCTCTGAAAAACCGTCAGATTTTGGGGAACTGCAGAAGTTAGTAAATCTGTCAATTTTCAGATAAAAGTCACTTAAAATACAATTTCAATCAAGGAATCGATTTGTCAAAATCAGTAAAAAAAAAGGAAGGAATTAGTTTGACATATGGAGTGGGGTAGGGGACTTTACAATTAAGTGATAATGAAGCTTGCACACAACAAACAGGACCATTATGCTAGTAAATAGGCAAGAAAGCAAACTCAAAAGCAACAGGCTCACATTGGGACATTTGACAGAAATCTGGTCACATTATGACTGGATAAGTAAAGATTTAACTGTTTACATATTTAATTTGCTTCAATCAAGTGAATGTTACACTTACTATAACTGATTTTCCCCTTCTGAGTAGCATCAATGACTTCAAATAAGTTTGATACATCAAGCTTATTTACTCCCAAAGCAGTCTTCAGAATGCAGGCCAGATCATCTTCTACTATAGTTCGTTCAGCTGACTCATACATCTATTAAAGAAATGTAAAATGTTCTCATACTACAAGTCTGTAATAAATTGAAATTACACATACGAAAATAATAGTATTGAGATTTTCCTTTTGCTGTGGGAATGCTCAACAAATTTATACAATTAAACAATTATTCAGGTGATTTTGCTACAGGTGCAAGATGTGTAACTATACATTAGTGCCACTGCTATTAGGTAATAATATATGGCAGGAGGCGAACTAATTACTCTTGCATCCATAAACTTGATATAAACCATATATGATGTATATTCTGTTCTAACTTGCAAAAATGGTAAACTGCAAAATGCATTTGTTTTTTGATGATAGTGAGACTTAACATTAAATTAATGTAATTTAAATATTATATTTAAAATAGCAGTAAAATTGATAAGAATAAATTAAAAAAAGAAAAATTCCACTTTCCATTTATGGCTAGAAATCATTACAGGGTATATAAAATGGATGCTAGGAATAAAACAAACTTCAAATGGAAATATTAGCAGCTATAAGCAGAAAACGTTTAAAATACTAAAGAAAAACATGGATAAAATTAGTCAAAGAAATTAAAGAATACTCTCCCATTTTACAAAGAAATTAGATTTCTAGTGAAATAGGAAATGATGTAATGGAAGGACCTTAAGCTCTTTCAAGGTCTCAAATTACTTAGTACATAAAGTTCAGCTAATTTATATTTTTCTGAGTCACTGTCCTGTAATTACCCCGTGAGAAATTTGAAGTCCTTTTAATATTGCTAAATTAATTCCACTAGAATACTGCAATACATTAAGGTTGCTGATGTTTTGAATTTTCCCTGCTACACCACATGGTGTATTGAGCAATGGCACCAACACAAATAAGAAACTGCGTAAAGGATAGGAAGCAACAGGTACTTATTAGAAACATAGGGCTAGAAATTCGGCTTTTAGTGATTTCATGCGTTTTTGGGCGATAATTGCGGCAATTTTTTTTTTTTTAACGCTGGGGTACCATTGCCGCCAGACCTCGCAAAATTTACCAAAAGGTGAAGAGCGATAGCAATAGCAATAAGTCCGGCATTGCACAACAGAATTTGTGCACTAGAGCCGAAATTTGCGATAAAAAAAAAATCGGACATCCGCCCATGCGCAATTTTTTTTTCTTCCATTCCCCCCCCTCGTTTTTTTCTTCTTCACATGCCTCTGATCAGCTGTCAGGGAGCGCCCTTGCATGCACAGTGCACCCAGGGCTGAATCATCTAATTTTAGATTGCAGTCAGTCACAATGGAAGGAGCAGGCAGAGAGTGAAAAAATTCACTAATGAGCCGAACGAGGCCCTCATCACTGCTGTGGAGAGGAGATGGGGGGGGGGGATTTAAATAGGAGGAGTGCAAGTAACTACTTTCCAGTGGTTTTTTTTAGGTGTCTTTGGCCCAGCAATGCTGGAGCCTGTTATGGCTTGAATAAAGAGTCAGACTAGATACTGCAAGCTCAAAGTAAGGTGTAACTGTAGTCCTTTATTACAGATCTCAGCGTGCCCCTCCAGCCTGTGAGGTCTCCTTATAAACAGGTGCGCCCAAGGGATTATGGGATCCCTTTGGACTCCAGGGGATAAGCCCTCTGGTGGTTAGACATGGTATTTACAGGTTCACATACATAACAGGGGCGACATCAGAAGGACCGACAGCCAGTGCCGCAAGAGGTTCAATGACCATTGCAGGGTCAGAGTAATATTTTTATTGATGCACTCCTTCATTTCTTAAATTATAAATCTGACACATGCTGGTATAGGTAGGCTTAGTGTTGCACCTTATTTGCCATGAATGATCGTTACACATTACACAAGACTGCTTTCTGAGATCTTAAAAGATGTTTCTGCAGTTCGATGCCTTCATGAACCATGTGCAACTTCCAGGGCCTTTAAACAGAGGACTGTATTAAATGCACACAGTATGCTATAAGTACTTTGATGGCTATCTGTGTGTGCCACAAGAGCAGATGGGCCCTCTGGTAACCACTTCCATTGTCATCTTTGCAGGGAAAGATGCCCCATAACTGCCAGAAGCAGCGATGGACAGGTGGCGGTCTACCGAGAACCTTGCCTTTAACAGACCTGGAGGATCAAGTGGCCGGTCTGATCAGTGACTCAGGGAGGTCAACTGCCCGTGGGGGTGCTGAGCCCCCATTCGAAACTGAGGGCAAGTCCTGCAAAAGCCCCGGACTGGGTTGGGGCAATGTGATGTAGTGTCTGTGGACTAGGGTTTGGGCAATGTAATGCAGTGTCGGTGGACTAGGGTTTGGGCAATGTAATGCAGTGTCGGTGGACTAGGGTTTGGGCAATGTGATGTAGTGTCTGTGAACTAGGGTTGGGGCAATATGATGTCGTGTCTGTGGACTAGGGTTGGGGCAATGTGATGCAGTGTCTGTGGACTAGGGTTGGGCAATGTGATGTAGTGTCTGTGAACTAGGGTTGGGGCAATATGATGTCGTGTCTGTGGACTAGGGTTTGGGCAATGTGATGTAGTGTCTGTGAACTAGGGTTGGGGCAATGTAATGCAGTGTCTGTGGACTAGGGTTGGGGCAATGTGATGTAGTGTCTGTGGACTAGGGTTTGGGCAATGTGATGTAGTGTCTGTGAACTAGGGTTGGGGCAATATGATGTCGTGTCTGTGGACTAGGGTTTGGGCAATGTGATGTAGTACCTGTGGACTAGGGTTGGGGCAATGTGATGTAGTGTCTGTGGACTAGGGTTTGGGCAATGTAATGCAGTGTCTGTGGACTAGGGTTGGGGCAATGTGATGTAGTGTCTGTGGACTAGGGTTGGGGCAATGTGATGTAGTACCTGTGGACTAGGGTTGGGCAATGTGATGTAGTACCTGTGGACTAGGGTTGGGGCAATGTGATGTAGTGTCTGTGGACTAGGGTTGGGCAATGTGATGTAGTACCTGTGGACTAGGGTTGGGGCAATGTGATGTAGTGTCTGTGGACTAGGGTTGGGGCAATGTGATGTCGTGTCTGTGGACGAGGGTTGGGGCAATGTGATGTAGTGTCTGTGGACTAGGGTTGGGGCAATGTGATGTAGTGTCTGTGGACTAGGGTTGGGGCAATGTGATGTCGTGTCTGTGGACGAGGGTTGGGGCAATGTAATGCAGTGTCGGTGGACTAGGGTTGGGGCAATGTGATGTAGTGTCTGTGGACTAGGGTTGGGGCAATGTGATGTAGTACCTGTGGACTAGGGTTTGGGCAATGTGATGTAGTACCTGTGGACTAGGGTTGGGGCAATGTGATGTAGTGTCTGTGGACGAGGGTTGGGGCAATGTAATGCAGTGTCTGTGGACGAGGGTTGGGGCAATGTGATGTAGTGTCTGTGGACGAGGGTTGGGGCAATGTAATGCAGTGTCTGTGGACAAGGGTTGGGGCAATGTGATGTAGTGTCTGTGGACTAGGGTTGGGGCAATGTAATGCAGTGTCTGTGGACAAGGGTTGGGGCAATGTGATGTAGTACCTGTGGACTAGGGTTGGGGCAATGTGATGTAGTACCTGTGGACTAGGGTTGGGCAATGTGATGTAGTGTCTGTGGACTAGGGTTGGGGCAATGTGATGTAGTGTCTGTGGACTAGGGTTGGGGCAATGTGATGTAGTACCTGTGGACTAGGGTTTGGGCAATGTGATATAGTACCTGTGGACTAGGGTTGGGGCAATGTGATGTAGTACCTGTGGACTAGGGTTGGGCAATGTGATGTAGTGTCTGTGGACTAGGGTTGGGGCAATGTGATGTAGTGTCTGTGGACTAGGGTTTGGGCAATGTGATGTAGTGTCTGTGGACTAGGGTTGGGGCAATGTGATGTAGTGTCTGTGGACTAGGGTTGGGGCAATGTGATGTAGTACCTGTGGACTAGGGTTGGGGCAATGTGATGTAGTGTCTGTGGACGAGGGTTGGGGCAATGTAATGCAGTGTCTGTGGACAAGGGTTGGGGCAATGTGATGTAGTGTCTGTGGACGAGGGTTGGGGCAATGTAATGCAGTGTCTGTGGACAAGGGTTGGGGCAATGTAATGCAGTGTCTGTGGACTAGGATTCGGCAATGTGATGCAGTGTCTCTCGACTACATATAATGGAGTAGCAGCGGTCCTTCAAATGAGCCTGTGCTATGTGACCTTTCTCATATGTCACCCTGCCCCCCTCCCCTGCGGCTAACCACTCATCTGTTGTTTTCTATTTCCAGATGAGGAGTTGCATGCACCACATCCTCGAATGGAAGTCTCCACCTCAGTCCGTCAGGTGGGGGTGGAGGAGGGGGACGAGAGCGAGGCTGCGGAACCTCCACGAGAGGAGCAAACTGATCAACCTATTCCGGGAGAGGGGGGCGTGCGGGGGGGCTGATGCACTCGACACCTCTTTTTGCTGCAGCCACAAACTCGTCCGAGAAAGAAACATTCTCGGGCTTTGAACCATCCAAGTATAAGTCGCATGCAGCAACGAACCACTGGGGTTGAATCCCGTACACCGTCTCTCCGGAAGGTGAGTCGGCAAAGCCAGTCTGCTGACAGACAGGCAGACTCACACCTGGACATGGTGAGACTGTCCACGGAGAGCGTCCAGCTCACCAGACAGCTCCTGAAGGTCCTGGGTTGTAGTCCCACAAACACTGTGGCACTATCCACGAACATGACTGAGATCGTGTCGCAGATTGTCAGTGCGAGCTGCGAAAATGAGGCCGTCAATGCCTACGCGCAATTGATGGTCTCGATCTTTGACACAACAGTTCCCAATGTCACACCCAGACCGACATCACCTGTGAGTGGTGAGGCCGAGCTAGAGCCTTGCCACTCAGAAGCCGGGCTTTACATACCCCACACATGGTGTCTCCATTGTCTACCCTCAGGACTCTGGCCGCCTTGCTGCACGACGTCTTGGTGCCACCGTGGGTAGGGTCATGACGCGAGGGGGGGGCTAGGCTGAGGGGAGGAGGGGCCAGATGTAAAAGATGGCCGTTGCAGGGGTTGTTCTTTCATTGTTTTGTTGCTGTTTTGTTGTTTATATTTTATAAAAGTTTTAAAAGTTTCCCAATTCACAATAATGTTTAATACATTTTATTCCACGTTTGAAATGTTTAATACATTTTATTCAAGTTATTCAAGTTACTGTATATTTAATAAATTCTTTTGTTCACCTTACCATTCCCTGTGTAATGTCTCATTTGCAGAATAAGAGGGTGAATAGTCAACAAGGTGACATAGTGTGGCCAGGCAATGGTGAAACGTGTCTTTCACTGTTCAAGCAAAGCCTTGAATTATGAGCTGCTGACGCAAGGCTTTAGCAGTGAGAAAGCTCCACGAGGCCTCCCGTGGTGGTGGGAGCATGGATTCATCGCCAGGCTCCTTGTCCACCTCCTCCCCTCGCTCTCTCTCGAGGTGGTCCTGCATTCCCCAGTGGAAAATCCTGTTCCCTCATGATGGCCAAGTTCTGTAGCATGCAGCACACCACAATGAACTTCGCGACCTGCTGAGGGGAGTATTGCAGGCAGCCTCCAGAGTGGTCCAGACATCGGAAGCACTGCTTGAGCACTCCAATTGTCTTTTCGGCGATGTTGCATGTGGCCATATGGCTGTCATTATAGTGATGCTCGGCTTGTGTCTGAGGGTTCCATGGGGGGGCAATGAGCCAGGTGCCGATGCCATAACCTTTATCCCCCAGCATCCAGCTCTGGCCTTGTGGCTGACGCTTGAACAGGCATGAGACAGAGCTCTCACGCAAGATAAAAGCATCATGGATACTTCCTGGAAATTGGGCATTTACAGCCATGATGCGCAGAGTATGGTTGCAGATGATCTGTACGTTCATGGGAGTGGAATCCCTTTCGGTTTCAGTAAACCTCTGGATTTAATAAAGATGCTCGCAGGGCAATCGCATACAGTCAATGGCTGCCTGAACCTTGGGGAAGACAGCCATTTGTCCAAAACCTACAGCCCTCTCATTCTGTGCCTCCTTGGTCATTGGGAACTTTATAAAGTCCACCATGCGTGCGTACAGTGCAGTAGTCACCTGGCAAATGCAGCGATGTGTAGCGTACTGCGACATGGAGCATATGTCCCCTGTTGATGCCTGAAAGGAGCCACAGGCATGGAAGGCAAGTGCTGTTGTCACTTTCATCTCGACGGGCAGTGCAGTTCTGTTGCCGCTGGTAGGCTGTAGGTCTGCTTTATGAGCTGGCATATCTCTGTGATGACCTCTTTTCAGAAGCGCAGCCTTCTAATGCACTATGCCTCAGAGAGCTGCAGGTATGAGTGCTGTTGCTTGCAAATTCATGGGGGGGGGGGGGGGTGTAAGGCCTCCTCCCCATACGTCCGCGTGCTCTTCGATTACGAACAAAATGCTCATCAATAAGCCTTCTTCCAGCTCAATGCTGCCTACAAAAAGCAGCCAGGAATAATGGCTGACATAGTAGAGCCCCCATTTAAAAAAAAAATGACCTTAAATATCCTTTAAAACGAACTATAAACTTACCTAAAACTTCACTGTGTAAAACACAGCCTGCCTGCTCCAAATTTTTTATACACTGAACTTCTGCTCCGTTTTCAAGACGGCGCCGTTAGTGTCAGGTGAGCCCTGGGTCCGACTGTTTTTTCCAGGGGGGTGATAAAACAGGCGATGGCCGAATTTTCCGCCCAGGGCGATAGCGCAGTGTTGCATGCCGATTGACGTAATCAAAACGGGCGGGTGATAACTTTTAGCGCCGGCACAAAACCACTGCCGAAATTTCCACCCTGGCGCAAAATGTTGTGCGACTTGTTTAGCGCCCCAAAAAAAAGTATTGCTTCGCCCAGGCGGAAAAACGGTCGCAAATCTGTCGAAATTCGAGCCCATTATGTCTGGGAGTAGGGTGGGGGGGCTAAGGAAACTGCTGAATAGAGTGCCTCAAGAATTAGCATGGTATCCCAAGTGTTTTTAAATTCACATTAATGCTATGGATTTAGAAGATTTAAAAGGATCAGATTCACTAACTGAAAGGGGTGTTAAATCTGAGGCTGCAACTCCAGAACAACAATGTGTCAGGCAAAATATATTCGTGCGAAATTTAATATGGACAAGTGCATAGTGCTCAGTATTGAGCATAGGAAGAAAAAATGAGCAACGCAAGTATTCTATAAATGGTGCTGAAAAGTGCCAAGCATTGGGGCTTTAATAGGCTCGATACTTAAGATATTCAATTCCTGCAAAGTGGTGATCAACAAAACAGATGGAAAGAAGCACATTTACATAGCGCCAAATCACATCCTCAGGTCATTCCAAAGTTCTTTGTACTGTAAAAGATCTGTGCCCAACAATACTGAATTACTTTTGAAATGTAGTCATCATTGTTATGTATGCAGGCTTGGCAGTCAATTTGCACACAAGATCCCTTAAACAGTAAATGAGATGAATGATCAGTTCATCTGTTTTGGTGCTATTGATTGAGGGAGGTACGTTGGCCAGGATATGGAAGGAACTTCCTGTTCAAGTAGTGCCATGGGATCTCTTTGATCCATTTGATCATCTGGTCGACAGGGCCTCAGTTCAACAACCCATCACAACACTGATGCTGCCTGGTTTATATGCTCAAGGCCTGGATTTGGGCTAACCTTCAACCTTCTGATTCAGAGACAACTTCCCTATCATTGTGTTGTGCTGTCACTTAGACAAAACAGTAGAATACGAGTCCGGGGAAGTCCTGTTTGAAACATATAATGCCCTTCTCAGCTCACAACTTGAGCACTGTCTTCAGTTCTGATCAGACATAAAAGATATATTTAAGCCCTGAAGACTATTCAGACAAAAGCCACAGCACTGATCCCTAATATCAGAGCAACGAGTTATGAGCAAAAGCTGGAGAAACCTAGCCACCCATCATAGAAATTTACAGCATGAAAGGAAATCATTTCGACCCATCGTATCCGTGCCACTTTCCAGCTCTAGATCTGTAACCCTGCAGGTTGTGGCACTTGAAGTGCATTATCCAAGTACTTTTAAAAAAATGTGGTGAGGGTTTCTGCCTCTACCACCCTTTCAGGCAGTGAGTTCCAGACCCCTACAACCCTCTGCGTGAAGAAATTTCCCCTCAAATCTCCTCTAAACCTTCTACCAATTACCTGAAATTTATGCCCCCTCTGCTAAGGGAAATAGGCCCTTTCTATCCACTTTATCTAGACCCCTCACAATTTTATACACCTCAATGAGGTCTCCCCTCAGCCTGTTCCAAAGAAAATAAACCCAGCTTATCCAATCTGTCCTCATAGCTAAGATTCTCCCACTCCCGGCAACATCCTTGTAAATCGACCCATTTCCCTCTCCAGTGCAATCACGTCCTTCCTGTAATGCGGTGACCAGAACTGCATGCAGCACTCCAGCTGTGGCCGAACCAGTGTTTTATACAGTTCAAGCATAAATCCCCCTGCTCTTATATTCTATGCCTTGGCTAATAAAGGCAAGTATTCCATATGCCTTCTTAGCACCTTATCTACCTGGCCTGCTACCTTCAGGGATCTGTGGACCTGTACTCTAAGGTCCCTTTGTTTCTCTACACTTCTCAGTGTCCTACCATTTAATGTGTATACCCTTTCCTTGTTAGCCCCCCTCAAATGCATTACCTCACACTTCTTCGGATTAAATTCCATTTGCCACTGTTCTGCCCACCTGACCAGTTGATTGATATCTTCCTGCAGTCCGCAGCTTTCATTATCAACCACACAGCCAATTTTAGTATCAGCTGCAAACTTCTTAATCATACCTCCTATATTCATTGATGTATACCACAAAAAGCAAGGGACCTAGTACTGAGCCCTGTGGAACCCCACTGGAAACATCCTTCCAGTCACAAAATCACCCATCAACCATTACCCTCTGCTTCCTGCCTCTGCGCCAATTTTGGATCCAACTTGCCACTTTGCCCTGGATCCCATGGGCTTTTACTTTCGTGACCAGTCTGTCATGTGGGACCTTATCTAAAGTTTTGCTAAAATCCATATACACTACATTAAACACACTACACTCATCGATCCTCCTTGAAAAAATTCAATCAAGTTTGTCAGACACAACCTTCTCTTAACAAATCCATGCTGACTATCCTTGATTAACCCGTGTCTTTCTAAATGAAGATTTATCCTGTCCTTCAGGATTTTTTCCAATAATTTTCCCACCACTGAGATTAGGCTGACTGGACTGTAATTAGTCGGTCTATCCCTTTCTCCCATCTTAAACAAAGGTACCACATTAGCAGTCCTCTAGTCCTATGGCACCACACCTGAAGCCAGAGAGGATTGGAAAATGATGGTCAAAGCCTCTGCTTTTTCTTCTTTTGCTTCGCTCAACAGTCTGGGAAACATTTCATCTGGGCCTGGGGACTTAGCCACTTTCAAAGCTGCTAAACCCCTTAATACTTCCTCTTTCATTATATTTATTTAATCTCCTCTACAGCAGTGTCTGCATCGCCCCTCTCCTTTGTGAAAACAGACACAAAGTATTCATTAAGAACCCTACCCACATCTTCCGTCTCCATACATAGGCCCTCCCCTTTCTCTAGTTATCCTCTTGCTCTTAATATATTTATAAAACACCTTTGGGTTTTCCTTGATTTTACTTGCCAAGAATTTTTCATGCTCTCTCTCTGCTTTCCTAATATCCTTTTTAATTTCACCCCTGGACTTTCTATACTCTTCTAGAGATTCTGCAGTATTTATCCCTCGGTATGTCATAAGCTTCCCTTTTTTTCTCTTTATCTTTCCCTGTATGTCCCTAGACATCCAGGGGGCTCTAGATTTATTCGTCCCACCCTTTTTCTTTAAGGGCACATATTTGGCTTGAACCCTCTGAATTCTCCTCCTTGAATGCCTCCCACTGATTTACCTAAAAGTAGCTGTTTCCAGTCCACTATGGCTAAATCACCTCTCAGCTGAGCAAAGTTGGCTTTTCTCCAATTTCCTGGTCTATCCTTGTCCTTTTCCATAACTACTTTAAATCTAACTGAATTATGGTCACTAGTACCTAAATGCTCTCCCACTGATACCCCTTCCACCTGCCCAGCTTCATTCCCTAAAAGTAAATCCAGAACCGCCCCCGCCCCTGTTGGGCTTGCTACATACTGGCGAAAAAAGTTCTCGTGAATGCATTTTAGGAATTCTGCACTCTCTATACCCTTCACACTAATTTTGTCCCAGTTAATATTCCTCCCATCTTCCACCCTTCAGAACATCCAAAACATGCACCATGTCCAGTGCACCCATTACCCCCGTGCTTGATGACCTACATTGTTTTCCAGTCCCTGAATGCCTTCATATTAAAATTCTCATCCTAGTGTTCAAATCCCTCCATGGTCTCGCCCCTCCCCATCTCTGACCTACTCCAGTCCTACAACCCTTCTATTTCTCTCTCCACCCCCCAGGTTCCTTCCACTACCATCCCTAACTTTCTTCAGCCCACCATTGGTGGCTGTTTCTGCAAAACCTTGCTCTCCTTAAAACTTACCTCTTTGACCAAGCTTTTGGTCACCTGTGCCAATGTCTTCTCCTTTGGCTCAGTGTCAATTTTTGTTTGATTATGCTCCTACCTTGGGATGTTTTACTATGTTAAAGGCACTATATAAATGCAAGTTGTTGTTGTTCTCAGCCTTTAGAGAGAGGCTACTGAGATGCGATCTTACAAAGCTATACAAAACAATAAACGGTACAGAAAATGCCACTCTGGAACACGACTTAAAACTAAACTGCAACAAGTCAGACAAAGGGTCACAGGTTCAAGTTAGTAAAAAATAAACTTAGGATTGATGTCAGGAAGCTTTTCTTCACAAAGATTAATTAATACTTGGTATGGACTTCCAGGTAGGATAGTTGAGATGAAAATCCCTGAATAATTTAAGAAATAACTCAATGCTGTGATAGGTGACTAAGGTCTTGCAGGGTAAATGAGCTAAAATAGGCTGTGTTATGTATGTAATTATGTAATACTTGCCACCAGAGGGCGCAACTGTTGGAGTCCTAATGGTTACCTGCACACACGTGCAGGGCCAGTATACTCTGGAGTTGTAATAAAGACGAAGGTCACACTAAGTTTAGCTCACAGTACCCAGCCTCAAGGAGTTCTTCTATAAACAACAATTGGCGATGAGTAACAGAATACGAACCCTCACGCAATCACGGCTGCCGTTGGAATACGAGAGAGATTCGTAGAGGGTGATGATTGGGAAGCCCACGTCAAGCGTCTCAACGAGTACTTCGTGGCCAACGAGCTGGAAGGAGACACTAACGCGGCCAAACGCAGGGCAGTTCTCCTCACCGTCTGTGGGCCTAAAATATACGGCCTCATCAAGAATCTGCTCGCAACGACAAAACCAATGGAGAAGGAATATACAGAGTTGTGCACGCTGGTTCGGGACCATCTCAAGCCGAAGGAGAGTATCCTCATGGCCAGATATCGTTTTTACACACATCATCGCTCCGGGGGCCAGGACGTGGCGGATTATGTCGCCGACCTAGACGCCTCGCGGGACGTTGCGATTTTGGAGCTGCGTTGGGGCAAATGCTGCGGGACATTTTCGTGCTGGGCATCAGCCACGAGGTCATTCTTCGAAAGGTTGCCTGCTGGCTGCCGAAACCCTAGACCTGAGCAGGGCCATCACGATCGCCCAGGCATGCATGGCCATGGATGATAACATCAAGCAGATATCTTCTCAACATCGATGCTCACTGGCAAGTACTGTGCATAAAATGACGTCACTAGCAGGCCGAACTGCATATGGTAGGGCCTCTACGTCTGCAAGACCTGTGATGACTCAGAGTCCGCCATTGGGGGTGAATGTGAATCCATTAAGCACCATGTTGGCGCTGCCGGGGGAATCATCGGGCCCATCAATGTCGATACAAAGGCTGCACAACGATGGGGCACCTCCAGCGAATGTGCAAATGTGCTGCGACACACCACATGGCAGAGGATGATCGATCTGGCACAGATCACGCAGCACAGACAACTCAACCCGAGGAAGTAGTGTAGGGGATACATACCTTCACCACCAAGAGCCCTGCTGAAAGTCAAATTAAATGGAGTTCCAGTATCCATGGAGTTGGACACGGGTGCGAGTCAGTCAATAATGAGCCAGAAGGCTTTCGAGAAACAGTGGGGCAATAAAGCACAAGGGCCCAAACTGAGCCCGATTAATGCAAAGCTGCGTACCTACACCAAAGAGCTCATACCAGTCATTGGAAGTGTGGCAGTGAAGGTATCGTATGATGGAGCTGTGCATGACCTATCATTGTGGATTGTTCCAGGCAATGGCCCAATGCTGTTCGGCAGAAGCTGGCTAGAAAAGATTAGATGGAATTGGAATGACATCAAAGCACTATCTTCAGTGGATGACGCCTCGTATGCTCAAGAGCTGAGCAGGTTTCCCTCACTATTCGAACCAGGCATCGGCAACTTCACAGGCGCCAAGGTACAGATCCATCTAGGTCTCGATGCACGGCCCGTCCATCACAAGGCTTGGGCGGTTCCATACATGATGAGGGAGAAAGTCGAGATCGAACTGGACAGACTCCAACACACTTGGAGCGTTTCAGCCTGGGTCACAATCTGTCTAGGCGACTTAGAACCTCTTCCAGGTTGTGTAGATGTTCGATGGTGTCACGACCAGTGATCAGGATGTCGTCTGAAGGAATCATATCACCAGTTCAACGAGTGGGCCAGTCCAATTGTTCCGGTGTTGAATAGCGATGGCACGGTCAGAATCTGTGGAGACTACAAGGTAACGATTAACCGAATCTCACTACAGGACCAGTACCCGCTGCCCAAGGCGGATGACCTGTTCGCAACGTTAGCGAGGGGGGGGGGGGAAGAAAAGACGTTCACCAAGTTGGACCTAACCTCCGCCTACATGACATAGGAGCTAGCTGAATCTTCGAAAAGACTGACGTGCATCAACACACACAAAAGACTGTTTATATACCACAGGTGCCCTTTCGGGATTCACTCGGCTGCAGTCATTTTCCAGAGAAACATGGAGAGTTTGCTGCAATCTGTTCCGCGCACTGTTGTGTTTCAAGACGACATCCTGAGCACTGGTTGTGACACCATCGAATATCTACACAACCTGAAAGAGGTTTTAAGTTGTCTAGACAGAGTGTGACTCAGGCTTAAACGATCCGTGTGTTTTCCTGGCACCAGTAGTCGAATTTTTGCAGAGAAAAATTGCAGCAGACGGCATCAGGCCCACGGACTCAAAGACAGAGGCCATCAAGAATGCACCCAGACCACAGAATGTGACGGAGCTGCGTTCGTTCCTGGGACTCAACTATTTTGGTAACTTTCTACCTAGTTTGAGCACATTGCTAGAGCCCTTGCACATGTTGCTGAGAAAGGGTAATGACTGAGTTTGGGGAAAATCTCAAGACACAGCCTTTGAAAAGGCCAGGAACCTGCTATATTCAAATAAGTTACTTGTACACTATGACCCATGTAAACGTTCAGTGCTAGCTTGTGATGCCTCATCGTACAGGGTCGGCTGTGTGTTACAGCAAGCCAATGTATCAGGCAACCTCCAACCGGTTGCATACGGGTCTAGAAGTCTGTCTAAGGCTGAGAGAGCCTATAGTATGGTCGAGAAAGAGGCACTAGCATGTATATGGGGTTAAGAAAATGCACCAATACCTATTTGGACTTCGGTTTGAGCTTGAAACTGACCACAAGCCGCTCATTTTGCTGTTTTCAGAGAGCAAAAGTATAAACACCAATGCTTCGTCCCGCATCCAAAGATGGGCACTAACATTATGACTATGTTCCCGCCTCAGACTGAAAACTGTGCCGATGCTCTTAGCTGGCTACCATTACCCACCATTGGGGGTTGAAATGGCACAGCCGCAGATTTGCTACTGGTCATGGATGCTTTTGAGAGTGAGGGGTCACCCGTCACAGCTCACCAGATCAGGACATGGACGAGCCAGGATCCTGTGCTATTAGTAAAGAGTTGTGTCCTAAATGGGAACTGGTCGGCCGTTCCCAGGGAAATGCAAGATGAAATTAAGCCGTTTCATCGACGCAAAGATGAAATGTCCATCCAGTTGGATTGTCTCTTATGGGGTAATCACGTGGTTTTGCCAAAAAGAGGCAGGGAAATATTTATACGCGACCTACACAGTACCCACCCAGGCATTATCATGATGAAGGCAATTGCCAGGTCGCATGTTTGGTGGCTTGGCATTGACTTGGACTTGGGAGTCATGCATGCATCAGTGCAACACTTGCTCGCAATTGAGCAATGCACCAAGGGAGGCCCCACTCAGCCTGTGGTCATGGCCCTCCAAACCGTGGTCCAGGATCCACGTAGATTTTGCCGGCCCCTTTCTAGGAAAGATGTTTTTTGTAGTTGTGGACGCTTACTCCAAATGGATTGAATGCGTAATCATGTCATCTAGCACGTCCACAGCCACCATTGAAAACCTCCGGGCCATGTTCGCCACCCATGGCTTGTCCGACATCCTTGTCAACGATAATGGACCGTGTTTCACCAGCTCGGAATTCAACGAGTTTATGACCCGCAATGGCATCAAGCATGTCAAGTCTGCTCCGTTTAAGCCCGCGTCTAACGGTCAAGCGGAGCAGGCAGTCCAATCAAAGCAGAGCATGAAACATGTGACGGACGGCTCCCTGCAGACCCGCTTGTCTCGCTTTCTGCTCAGTTACTGGACGCAACCCCACTCGCTCATTGGGGTCCCCCCGGCAGAATTGTTAATGAAGAGAGCCCTCAAATCCAGACTCTCCCTAGTCCACCCGGATCTTAATGGTCACGTGGAAACCCGGCGACACCGACAGAACACCACAATCACACGGCTGTTTCACGCGACATTGATGTTAATGACCTTGTGTTTGTCCTGAATTACGGTCATGGTCCCAAGTCGGTTGCTGGCACTGTTTTGGCCAAGGAAGGGAATAGGGTGTTTACAATCAAATTGTTAAATGGCCAAACGTGCAAAAAGCATTTAGATCAGACCAAATTTCGATTTACTGACAACCAGAAACGACTTGAAGAGGACATCACCATCGACGATACACCAACACACACCCAACCAGCAATCGACCTCGCTGTCAATCACAAGGATGAACCCACCGTTCCTGACAGTCCGGTCAGACCAGCTGCGGTGCAGTGCAGCAAAGGTCCGGCCAACTCACACACGCCAGGGTTTGAACTTAGACAATCAACCAGGGAGCGAAGGGCTCCGGATCACCTCAACTTGTACCGATGACTTGGGGGGGTGGGGGGTAAAGAGAGTGATGTTATGTATGTAACTATGTAATACTTGCCACCAGAGGGCGCAACTGTTGGAGTCCTAATGGTTCCTTGTACACGTGCAGGGCCAGTATAAAAGGTTTGCTGCCACGTTGTTTAGGCACTCTGGAGTTGTAAGACAGACTATGGTGTCACTAAGTTTAGCTCACAGTACTCAGCCTCGTGGAGTTCTATATACAACAGACTGAATAGCCTTCCTCATCCGTATTTATCTTGTAACCTTGTGAATAATTGACCAAAAGCCACAATTATGGACTGAGTTTCTGTTTGTGTATCATACTCAATTATGAATGTTTGTATCCATTCCTCCAATTTAACACTTCAATTGTGATGGAAGTGGGTAGCATAATTGTATTGCTGTTAGAGTCAGCATTGCAATATTGGGAGTTCTAGAATTGGAGCATAAATGAAACTTAACAGCTTCCTGAAAATCTGATCAACTGTTTAAGTTGGTAAAATTTACATACTGCAATACAAGCAAAAGCATCTAATTAATGTGTTTAAATGTAAATGATTTATTTAATGCTAGGTTAAGGTGCTGCAGGATCTGACAGGAGGAAATAAACGGACAAGAGTTTTATGGCTTTTGGTCAGTTATTCACAAGGTTACAGGATAAATACGGATGAGGAACACTAATCAGCCCATTTACCTTGCAAGACCTTCCCCCACCCCACACACACTTTTTAATTTTATTTTGTTTCTCGGTTACCCATGGTAGCTGGTACACATTCTGCCATTCACACCCTATCTAGACTCACCTTTTGTTTCCTAACCTGTGCTATTACCATCTCAATTCAACCCATCATCCCCTTTGTCTCAAATCTCTTCAGCCTTCCACCCTATCACAGACCTTCCCTCTTGTTCTTTCCACACCCCTCCACCTCCTTTCAGGGCCCGAGCTCTTCCTTAACAATTTCAAAATATTGCCAGGTCTGATGAAGGGTCATCGACCTGAAATGTTAACTCTGTTTCTCTCAACAGATGCTGTCTGGCCTGCAGAGATTTCAGCATTTTCTGTTTTTATGACAAGAGTTTTGATTGTTAGGGAAGATTCAATCTCTGTGGAATAATTTTAGCTGCCATTAGCGAGCAGCACATGCAACAAGTGAAAAATAGAACTGGATTTATTGAAACAAATTGGCAGAACATGAAAAGGAGCCACTCAAGAACATATAAAGTAATCAATAAAAGCCCTTGTACTGACCCATTACACTGTTTCCCAGATTGTTAAAGAAGTGCAGCTTAATGTGAGGATCTCTATACCCTCTTAAGGCAAGAAAGCTTCTAGCACAGCCAAATTCACCAGGAAAGGAAATTAAGTCAAAAGAGGAAGTCAAATTAGTGTAAATAAATTCAAAATTGTAGGACACAACAGAAATAGATAATAACTAGTCTTTAATTAAAATGTGCTTATTCTCTGTAGTCATCATCATCATCATCATCATCATCAGAGGCAGTCCCTCGGAATCAAGGAAGACTTGCTTCCACTCCTAAAGTCAGTCCTTTGGTGGCTGAACAGTCCAATGCGAGAGCCACAGACCCTGTCACAGGTGGCACAGACATTCGTTGGGAGAAGGTAGGATTGATTTGCCGCACGCTCCTTCCGCTGCCTGACCTCTTCACGCTCGTGGCATTGAGATTCGAAGAGCTCAACGCCCTCCCGGATGCACTTTCTCCACCTCGGGCGGTCTTCAGTCAGGGACTCCCAGATGTCGGTGGTGATGTCGCACTTTACCAGGAAGGCTTTGAGGGTGACCTTGTAACGTTTCCGCTGCCCATCTTTGGCTTGTTTGCCGTGAAGGAGCTCCGCATAGAGCAATTGCTTAAGGAGCCTCGTGTCTGGCATGCGAACTACGTGGCCTGCCCAGCAAAGCTGATCGAGTGTGGTCAGTGCTTCAATGCTGGGGATGTTAGCCTGGGCGAGGACGCTGATGTTGGTGCGCCTGTCCTCCCAGGGGATTTGCAGGATCTTGCGGCGACATCGTTGGTGATATATCGCCAGCGACTTGAGGTGTCTTCTGTACATCGTCCATGCCTCTGATCCATACAGGAGTGCGGATATTACTATAGCCCTGTAGACCATGAGCTTGGTGATAGATTTGAGGGCCTGGTCTTCGAACACTCTTTTCCTCAAGCAGCCAAAGGCTGCATTGACGCACTGGAGGCGATGTTGAATCTCCGCATCAATGTCTGCCTTTGTTGATAAAAGATTCCCGAGGTATGGGAAGTGGTCCATGTGATCGAGGGCCGCTCTGTGAATCTTGATGACTGGGGGACAGTGCTGTGTGGCGAAGACAGGTTGGTGAAGGACCTTTGTCTTACGGATGTTAAGCATAAGACCTATGCTTTCATATGCCTCGGTGAATACATCGACTATATCCTGGAGTTCAGCCTCAGAATGTGTGCAGACACAAGCGTTGTTCGACAACTGGCCGACAGCCACGATATGCGAGGATTCTTCATTGCAGTCAAGGCCACCTACGGTCCAAACTCCCAAGGCCCCGCCCCACTCCTGGCCAAGAACGGGGAAATACTCATCAAGGACACTGAGGCTGTCAGGACCTGCTGGAAGGAGCAATTTGAAGATCTCCTCAATCGAGACTCCGCCTTTGACTCAAATGTTCTCAACTCCATCCCGCTGTATGCGACCCGCCACCATCTCAGTGAAACCCCAACACTGCATAAGATAGGCAAAGCCATAAAACAGCTCAAGAATAACAAGACTACGGGTGCGGATGGAATTCCTGCTGAGGCGCTAAAGTATGGCGGAGAGGCGCTGTTGGCGCGGATACATGACCTCTCTAGTATGATTGGTTGAAACTGTGCAAATCAACTGTGGAAATATATTTTCTCCAGGAAACATTTTAACCAAAATCCCCACTTGCATGCAGACTAGTGTCCTGTATTTTTTTTAGCAAGCTTCTTGGCAAGGAACTACAGAAAAAAAATAAGAGTAATAGTTTAGGGTGAGCATTTTAAATAGCTTAATTGGAGAAGGAACAATGCAGATTCTATTAGAAAGAATTACTGTGCCAGTGAAGAAAATGCACAAGAGTACTTTACAAGAACATAAGAAATAGGTGCAGGAATAGGCCATTTGGCCCCTCGAGCCTGCTCCGCACATGGTCAGTGTTCTTCTAAAGTGTGTAGAAACTGTAAGTTCGAGCCAACTTAGATTTAAAAGTGATACATCATGCCCTGTGAATGAAGTAGAATTCTTTAAGACAGAATAAGTGGAACCTAATTGGGATTTTCAGAAGGCATTAAATAAAGTTCCATGCAGAGACTGTTAAAGTTTAAGGCTTAAATAATTGTTGAGAAACAAGCTAGTTGGATTGAAAATTGGCTTGGGAGTAGACAGCAGCAGATGCTAAGGGAGAAAACAGTTCCATCTGAGGCAGTAGTTGGCGAAGTTCTGCAGGATCTGTTGTGTGTCTCCTGATCTTCACTGCTATAAAAGGACACTTCTCACATTCAAGGACATCTGTACCAATAAGCAGATGGGCTAAGGAATGACAGATGGATTTTAGTGCACATATAAATGTAAGGTAATCCTAACTGGCACAGGTAGTGTGAAAAATTTGTACACAATGAAAGGATAATCTGTTTTTGGCCTTGTTGGTTGAGGGTAGATTTTTTTTTGAATAGTGCCATGGGATCTTTCATCAGCTAAGCCATGGTTTAACATCTCATCTGAAAGACAGAAACTCTGATAAAGTAGCACTCTTTCAGTATTGCACTGAAGTATTAGTCTCGCATGTGTCTTAAGTCCATAGTGGGACTTGAATTTACAACCTCAATTTTTTTTATTTTAAGAAAAAGTTGTATTTATATCTTGTTTGATCATTCCAGAGTGTTTCTCATCCAGTGCATTATTTATGATATGCAGTCACTGTAATGAAGGAATACTTAGCAGCCAAATTGTACACATGCTTGCACAAATGCCAAATAAGATGAATGGCCAATTAATTGGTTTTAGGTAGCATTGGTTAAATAAATAATGTTGGCCAGGTCACCAGGAAACTCCCTGTTCTTCTTCAAATAATCCCATGCAAAATCTTACTTCCACTTGAGAAGACAAATGGAGCCACAAGTTAATGGGCTAGAATTTCCTATCAGCCCACCAGCACCCGATCGCCGCCCAAAAGGCCGCGAAGACTGGGAAGATTATCGCCAGCGAAAACCTTCCCCCAAAAAATGCAAAAATCTGCCGAGTGAAAAATATGGGCCTTGCACCCACATTCTGGGCAAAAAAGTGCAATTTAGGGTCAAATGGGCAGTTCATAAACAAAATGGGCGAAACATTAAAAAAAAAATCAATAAAGATTTACCCCGAGGCTGTGGGTTGGGCCCAACACCAGAAAAACAATAAAAATAATTTTTTTAAAAAACATCAACTAAAAATCAAAAACATTCCCAAGACACTTTAAAATGAAATCACCACAACACATTTTTAAAATAATTTGTAAAAAAACAATTACTAACCTTTTTCTTGCAGAGGTACTCACCTACCGCTCAGCTCTGTTGATCCTAGTGGGCGGTTTTAAAAAACTTACCTACGGGTCACCGCTCAGCCAGGGCGATCTCAGGACGGTACATGCTGACGGTCTGCTACCCAGCGGTACCTTGAAACCGCCGGCGTAACTCAGGTAAGGAAATTTTCGCTCACCTGATTACCACCCACAATAGCCAATACCGTCCAGAAACCGGGCAGTAAGCCATTGGAAATTCCAGCCCAAGATCTCATCAGAAAGGGTGCATTTTTGACAATGCAGCACTTCCTCAGTATTTGCTTGTACACTCATCTCCTGGAGTAGAGCTTGAAATCAACCTTTTGAAAATTGACCATTATCAAGAGAGAGATTTGGGTTTAATTAATGAGCATTTACCAAAAGTACCTAGTCAATGTGAAATAGTCATCAACAAAATTAATTGAGTACTGGAATGCATTTTTAAAGTATTTGATTAGAAAAGTTAATTTAACCTTGCAAAAATTACTGATGAGCCTACATTTGGAATCCTGTGCTTCCACCTTCAAAAGGACATTAACATATTAGCAAGGGTTTAGAGAAGGACAAGAAAGACTCTCTGATTTAGGCTTTTAAATTATGAAAATGGAATCAAACAGCTGAACTTGTTTTCATTACAGAAAAGACCAAGCAGGGACTTGTTCCAAGCCTGTAAAATGCTGAGTGGCTTCGGCAATGCAGATGTAAGCAGGCTATTTAGCATGCACCAATGGAGCAGGATTAGTAGCACAAGTACAGAAAGCTAGCTAGCTTCAAGCAAGACTAGACATTAGAAAAACTCCTCCCAAAAATAAATTAATATATATGTGGAACAGACATCAGCAAAAGCAGTTAACTCAAATCAAAAAAAAGTATTGGCTAGATATTGGATTATGAATGGGACTGAAACTTTAATGATAAGTATAGTCAGAGATATCAAATACTCCATGGAACATGATGGTTCCTGTGCTGCTGCAGCCATGGATATGTCAATTGTGCAAGGCAAACCAACCAGAGTTAAATAATGGAGTTTGCAAGGTTAGATATGTTGAAGTTTGCTGAATTACCTTTGGAATCAGGAACTTTTTTTCCCCAGAACTTTCCTTCATAGGATAAAATATAGTTGGGTGGAGTCTTTGAGAGAGTACATTGTATAAGGTCTGTGGAAGGTTGGGCTTGATAGGTCAAATGGTCTTTTCTTGTTTGATGCTTTCTTAGTTACATTATATTACCCCTGCACACCATAACATAAGTATAAATATTAAACTCAAATTATTCATAAAACTAAACTATCCCACAATTTGTTACTGCAGTACTTACCATTAGTTGTTGCAGCATAAATATGTTAACAAATTTTGTTTTCAAACTAAAATGGAAAATTTTTGCTGAATTTCAAGAGACTGCTCATTTTTGTACTGATCACACTTTGCTCCAATCATAACATCACAAGATACATTGGCACCAGAACCATAAACTGCTTTAAAAAATGAAATTTTAGTCAGCTTCATAAAATCAGCCTGCAGACACTCATTAAATTCATGGCAAGCCCAACCAAAATTGACAAGTATCCACTACATAACAGATACTTACCTTAAATGCCAACTTAATAGTTTCATGAGTTTTAGATGGCCTTGATATGACAGACAAGGCAATCACATATGCTCTGATATCAATTGTTCCATTTTCATTCTGAAAGCAGAAATGGCCAAGTTCAGTAAACTGCAACACAAGTATACAAACCTGATGAAACAAAAACAAACTCTATGACTAAATACTTTAGGGATGTACTTCAATCTAGTATTGATGGTTTACAATTGTTAAAGGAAATGTTTTCCATAAAGATAAAATTAACTGTAAAGATGTTCTACAAAAAGACAGAAGGTGCTGCATGCTACACAAACCTCACTAAGGGCCCAAGTTTCCACATGATTTGCGCCTGATTTTTAGGAGCAACTGGTGGAGAACGGACTATCTTCGAATTTGCAATTCTCCACATTTTTTTTTCTGCAGTTCTAGTCAGGTAGAACAGTTCTACTTTGGAACAGAATTTTTTCTTCAAAAGGGGGCGTGTCCGGCCAGTGACGCCTGATTTGAAAGTTTCCACAGTGAAAACGTACTCCAAACTAAAGTAGAATGGAGCAAGTGAAGATTTTTGTAGAACTGAAAAAACCTGTTCTACACATTAAAAAAATCAGGCGCAGGTTACAAATCAGGCGTCCAGAACGAGGTGGGGGGGGGGGGGGGAGGGGAACTCATTAAATTCTACAATAAATCCTTATTTATACTTATACAAATAAATCCAACCTGAATAAACATTTATAAGCAAAGAAAAGATTAAATAAACCATCTTCCTACCTGTGTGAAAGTGCTTCAGCCAGGGAGAATGGTGCAGCAAGCCTCACAAAACGAGGGAGCCGACCGAACGCGGGGGGGGGGGGGGGGGGGGGGGGGTGTTGGAGGGAGCCAACCGAACGCGGGCTGGGGGGGGGGGGGGGGGGGGGGGGAGGAGGGAGCCGACCGAACGCGGGCTGGGGGGGGGGGGGGGGAAAGGAAAGGGAGCCGACCGAACGCGGGAGGGATGGGGAGGGAATGGAGCCGTTCCAGACGGCTGGCGGGAAAGAGAGAAGGCTGCAGGAAGCCTCAGAAATTGAGGAGCCATTTCCCGACGGCAAAAGGGGGAGGTCGTCGGGAAACGGCTGCCTCAACTTTCTGAGGCTTCCTGCAGCCTTCTCACTGCTGCAAGAAGCCTCTGTGCTGATGGCAATATACTTTTATTAAAAAATGTTCAAAAACTAAACAGCTACAAAGAACTACAAAAATGGCCGAGTGCCAATGTTTTTTTCACACTGAGCATGCGCGAACGCTCCAACACGCACGTGCAGCGTTGCCGGCAGGAAAAAAACTAATTTAAAAGTACCCGTCCCCTCCCACTTACAAAATCGGCGCGAGTGTAGGCTCCGCCCCCCCTGGGCGCTGCGCCAAGCAGACAAGGAGCTGCAGAACGCTCCAGAGTCGCTTGTTTTTTTTCTGGCACCGTTTTAGGCGCGAAAAACGGGCGCCCAGCTCGGAGGGGCGCCCGTTTTTTAATCATGTGGAAACTTGGGCCCTATGAATCTCAGAAACAGACATCTCTGCAAAAGCCAGAAACAACATATTCTTCAATATTCATTTGAAGGCTTTACATCATATGGGTATATTGAGCATCTATTGTTTATTCACACTCATTTCTGTAACTAGCCTTGATTTTTTATCATGAGTCAATGACATATGCTCCAGCATACTTCATGACCACAACTTTTTAAAAACTGGTCTCCTTAGTGGCCAGTATTTCCAACTAGTTACAGTTAATCTACTCAACTATTTGTGATTACCATTATGATAAAAGTTAACTATTTTCTGTTGGAATATTTGTACTACAGCCAGTTTATCTCCACACTCACTCATTAACTGAATAATATAGCAATTCTGGAGCACCCAAAGGTAAGCTATGGCAAAGTCTCCACAGAATAAAAATTAGGCCTAAATTTAAAATAATTCTAAAAATCAGCCACCAAATACAATAGGATGCAGCTTGCAGAAACATCAGCCATCAAATATGTCCATCACAAATGGACTATTTTCTTTAAAGTCACTGAATCTCAACTTGTATTCTATATGTAATTCAACTGAAGATGAGAGAATACTGTAAACTTCAAGCAGTTTTTAACCATCATCTGAAGTTTCAGATTAGTGACCACAGCCATGAAGCCAATCTCTGCTGTTAGTTATTGGGTAGAATAAATATGGATTTGATTATGTTCATGTGGGGGAGGGCAAAGAGAAAGAAGGGTATTTTCTATGCCAACAGTACTAGCTGGTGAGGATCCAATTGTCAGTTTGCTGTATTCACTCAATGATTAAGTAGTTTGCAGATTACACTAAAATAGGCTGTGTGGTTGATAATGAAGAAAGCTGTGGACTGCAGGAAGATATTAATGTATTGGTCAGGTGGGCAGAACAGTGGCGAATGGAATTTAATCCGGATAAGTGTGAGGTCTAACAAGGCAAAGGAATACACATTAAATGGTACAACCCTGAAAGGTGTAGAGGAACAAAGTGACCTTGAAGTGCAGGTCCACAGATCCCTAAAGGGTGCAGGCCAGGTAGATAAGGTGGTTAAGAAGGCATATGGAATACTTGCCTTTATTAGTCGAGGCATGGAATACAAGTGCAAGGATGCTATGCTTGAATTGTATAAAACACTGGTCAGGCCGCAGCTGAAGTACTGTGCGCAGTTCCGGTCACCACATTACAGGAAAGATGTGATCGCACTGGAAAGGGTGCAGAGGAGATTTACAAAAATGTCGCCTGGACTGGAGAATTTTGGCTATGAGGAAAGATTCGAGATGCTGGGTCTGTTTTCTTTGGAACAGAGGCGGCTGAAGGGGAGACCTGATTGAGTTGTATAACATTATGAGGGTCCTGGATAGAGTGGATATTAAGGACGTGTTTCCATTGGCAGAGGTGTCAACAACCAGGGGGCATAGATTTAAAGTAATTGGGGGAAGGTTCAGAGGAGATATGAGGGGAAATTTCTTCACCCAGAGGGTGGTGAGGGGTCTGGAACTCACTGCCTGAAAGGGTGGTAGAGGCAGGAACCCTCACCACATTTAAAAGAGACTTGGATGTGCACTTGAAGTGCCGTACCCTACAGGCCTACAGACCAAGAGCTGGAAAGTAGGATTAGGCTGGATAGCTCTTGGTCTGCTGGCGTGGACACGATGGGCCGAAATGGTCTCCTTCCATGCTGTAAATTTCTATGATTCTATGAATACAGGGTGACATTCAGGTGAAATAATCAACAATTTATCTAATTTTAAAATATATTTGAAAGTTTATAAATTCATACAGCAGGAGAAATTTACAATAGAATCTTGAGGTTCAATGAGAAATAATGTACAGTTGATTCTGTGCTATATTTTCCACTCATTGACCACAGATAGACATAAATGTGGTGCCATGTCTAGTACTCTATTACTGAAATTAGAAGAGAATAAATATGAATAGTTAGAAAATTGGCATTTGTGCAATTATGCAAAGCTTTCCTTACTCAACGAAAATTGAAATTAACATGGGAGAACATTACTGCTAAACTTTTGAAATAAAAATGTCACTTTAGATAGCTGCAACCAGTTCTCAATTTTACAATTACCAGTCATAAATGAATCAAATTAAAAATTATAGTATAGAAGAAAACAGCGGATGTTAGAAATCTGAAATAAAAATACATTTAGCACAGAAAGATAGATTTACACTGCAGTGACCTTTCAAGAGATCTAGTGCTGACTAACCTGATATGCAATGCTAACATTTTCTGATTTTATTGCAAACTAGAATCGTTTAGTTACTTTAAATTTTAGTTGAAATAGATAGTTAGCAACACCAAATATTTGAAAATAAGAACAGCTCACAATAATTTAGGGTAGGAGAATGCCCAGGAGCTTAGACTTGTTCATAGTTGCCTTTTATGCCACTCTTACACCAGTGGTGCAGAATTCACTGCTGTCGTCGTGGCTACTAAGTATTCCACTGAAACAGAGATGCACCTGCCTGGCCATGAGTAGACAAAACTTTCCAATTGTAATGCAAGAAAGGCACAAGTAGCAGGTGTCAAATACTTTGGTCTACGCTGGCAAGAATATAAACAGCCTTCTTGAAAGAACTGCGTTCATTAGCAAGAGGGAAAGTATTGGTAAGATTATGATCTTCAAGTAATTACATTGAATTTCAAGGAGTTTTAAACCAGCTCATGATCAGTAAATTATAATGATATTGGGAATTTATATGATTCTAATACTGCGTTTTAATAACTTGCCAGTGGCAGGCTTTTCATGACCAAATGACTATTCGGAGAGATGAGAGGCAATTAAAACTCATTTGAGAGAGGAAGTAATTTAAAGAGGAAGTAATTAAAAAAATTGATTTTTTTTCCCATCTTCTCTCTAAACACTATTCTACTGAGATTCAGTCAGGCAATATTTATACTAAGGTTCACCAGGCTGATTCCAGCATTTTCCCAACTACTGATGTCAAGCTATCTTGTCTGTAGTTCCTCGCTTTCTCTCTCCCTCCTTTCTTAAATAGCAGGTTTACATTTGCTATCTTCCAATCCGCAGGAACCGTTCTAGAATCTATGGAATTTTGAAAGATGACATCGAATGCATCCACTATCTCTATAGTTAGCCCTCCAGTTAAATATTCTTATGCTCGATTGTACCATGTCCTTTTTCATAACTATTCTAAACCTGATGATATTATGATCACTGTTCCCCAAATGCTCTCCCACTGAAACATGCTCATTCATTCCCTGGAACTAGATCTAGCACTGCTTCCTTCCTCGGGCTGGAAACTATCTATTTGGTTGAAATTATGGAATAGAGGAACTATTATGCTACTAGGTGTATTCTGTCGGCTACAAATGGTGGGCAGGAGATCGAAAAGCAAATTTGCAAGAAAAGTACAGAAAGATGCAAGAATTAGAGTAGTGATAATGGGGGAATTCAATTATTCTAATAAAACTGGGATAGTAACAGTGTAACCGGCAAAGAGGGTGAGGAATTCCTGAAATATGTATGTTTCTTGATCAGTGATTCTTTGAAAGGCCATCAATCGCCGTATGTCATGCATAGTGAGTTGAGTCAGTCAGTCCATGTTGGTTGTTGCTCACACTGGCATGCCCTCTTCCATGTCACTGCATGAGCATGCTAGTGAGCAACAGCCTTACAAGCCACACCCACCAAGATACCAGTCATATCTGCAGACATTGCTTCACTTACATGGCAATAACTGCAAGTGACTGCCTTCACCGTCCCCAGGTGAGCAGCAAAACAGAGTTGCGCCAGCTTCTACAAGGACAATTGCAGTTAATACCTAGCTGAAGACAGACACAGCCAGTGATGGTAACAGTCAATCACCAGCTTGCCTCCACCTTTTTTCAGGGCCGCATATCTCTTATTGGGCAGTTGGGACCAGCGTCATTTGAGGAATGGGAGCAGGTTGCCTAATTGCCCTCTATTTGAGATCCTGAGCACTGTTTGGAGATAGTGGGGGCCATGAAAATATAAGGGAAGATAAATATGTTCTGTTTATTCATAAATGCACAATACGTTCAATAACTGGTAATGCTGGTACAGTAAATTGGGAGCAAAAATGTATGTAATTGACGTGAGAGCAAGTTCAACCTCATCTGGACTTGAAACAAATTTGTAAACTTAGCAAACTTCATATATTTAGTATGATGTTTAATGCCAGTATAGTTTACCTCATCAAAAAGTACAAAGACATCTGTTAATGCATCACAAATTGGCAGGTTCAAATAATCAGCAAATGTCTCCAGAGTTATCTGTTTTCCTTTCACATTTTTGGCACTTTCTGCAAGTTCATCCAGTTCCTTTTCAACTCGATCAGGTTTTAAACTGAAAATATAAACACAAGCACGAGTCATCACAAAACAATGTTCATTCCAAAATTCTGAGACAGTGACACACATTACCTTAAATAGAAAAGGTAAATAGCATAAGCTTATCAAAAACAAATTATATTTGTAAATATTCCAAAGTGGTGAGGTCACTACTATGTGTGTGCTATTTGCCTCATGCAGATCTCTAATATTGACTGAACAATTTTAAGTTAAATCTGTTTTTTTTTTGAAAAAACAATTCTGCAAGCATTCTTTTCTGTTGAAGTAAAATTTGTCTGAAACATAGGGCCCAAGTTTCCACATGATTCGCGCCTGATTTTTTAGGAGCAACTGGTGGAGAACGGACTATTTTAGAAATCGCAATTCTCCACATTTTTTTTTCTGCAGTTCTAGTCAGGTAGAACAGTTCTAGTTTACAACAGAATTTTTTCTTCAAAAGGGGGCGTGTCCGGTCACTGACGCCTGATTTGAAAGTTTCCACAATGAAAACGTACTCCAAACTAAAGTAGAATGGAGCCAGTGAAGATTTTTGTAGAACTGAAAAAACCTGTTCTACACATTAAAAAATCAGGCGCAGGTTACAAATTAGGCGTCCAGAACAAGGTGGGGGGGGAAGGGAACTCATTAAATTCGACAATAAATCCTTATTTATACTTCTACAAATAAATCCAACCTGAATAAACATTTATAAGCCAAGAAAAGATTAAATAAACCATCTTCCTACCTGTGTGAAAGTGCTTCAGCCAGGGAGAATTCTGCAGCCGTTCGTACCGCTGAGCGGGAGGGGGAGAGAGAGAGGGAGGGAGGGAGGGAGGAGGGAGAGAGGGAGAGAGAGAGAGAGAGAGAGAGAGAGAGAGAGAAGGGGGGGGGGAGGGAAGGAGAGAG